>NW_026856849.1:0-35029 GCF_026571515.1 Ruditapes philippinarum | reverse complement strand
CTTCGAACTCGATCTGTATTTCATTGAGACAAACATTCTGACAAAGTTTGATGATGATCCAATCAAAACTGTGACTGCTAGACTGTTAACAACCCAATTGTTGACGACGAACGACGCACAACGCACGACGACGGACGCCGGACATAGCCCCATCACTATACCTCACCATGACCACTTCGTGGTCAGGTGAGCTAAAAATAACACAGGAACGAGATTCACTGCTCCTCTAAAACAAAAGACATATTAAAACAAACAACTTGAAATGCTATCAAACTTAAAACGGCATCTATTAACGTTTTGCAAAATAACAAGAAATCAATAAAGTGTGTACAATTCATCGTGACCCAGAAAATGTATAACAATGTTGACATGTAATTCAGGTATTTCTTGACAGTTACGTTAGTCTTGGCTTTAAAATGTCTGATAATTTCATTTTGTTGCATGTTTCGTAATCATAAAATGATCAATAAAATTCTTTATTTAATTGGTTACAGACTTATCGTCGTTCCCAAGAAATAATTTGAAAGAAAATAGTCATTGTATGAGCGTAAATGTAATAAGATATGTCGAATAAAATGTTTAAAGAAGACATAAGCGATGTCGTATTCATGACACTGAATATGCAATCTAAGAAAAAATATTCTTATGAATAAATTATGGCATACAGAAATGAAAAGGCAGCCAAAAGATACTGAATATACTAAATCATTACAATATATTAAGCATAACAAAACAGTTAAGGCAAAGTTTTAAAGAGTATAAAGCTATTATATCTTATGAATATATATGAATATGCATTACAAAATGAACGATAGTATTAAACGTAGCATTATTTTTTTTCAACAATTACCGGTCATGATATTACAAAAGTTTTAAAAAGTAATCGAAATTTATAATCTGATAAAATTACTCAATAAAAGTCAGTCAGAAAATGCTAAGTTCGATTTTATATTTAAAATTAGAAATGTGTCATCATGCCAGGGATGCCCCCGCATGCAACCAAAATTTCAGATGTCAGAATATTTAGTTCCAAATTTGTTTGCACAAATTATTTTTTCCATTTTAAGTTCAAAGCCCTTAAAACTTTTCAATGTTCACACAAACCATTTTCATACAATGTCCAAGGCACTGAAATTATTCAGTCCTAACCTTTTGAAATAGAATATTGCATTTGTAGCCAAAATAATGGCTACATACATTTCCACAAAAGTATGAGTGCTGAAACTGAAAGTTCAAAATTTTTCCAACATTCAGGAAAGATAAGTTTGTCCAAAATCATTGAACCACGACCAACTTCAAACTTAAACTGGTTATTCCTAAGATGTATCTATATTATTTTCAAAGTGAAAGGGACATAACTCTGCCAAAAAATCATCAAACCATGACAAATTCCAACTTGACCTGCCCATTCCTTTGGCATATCCATATGTGAAATTTGAGTTGAATATGTAACACTGTTGGGTAGATAATGAACAGAACCTGTAAATTTCATATTATTTTCAAAGTGAAAGGGGCATTACTCTGCCAAAAATCATTGAAACATGACCAAATTCTAACTTGGCCTGGGCATTCCAAAACCATATCCATATTTCAAATTTGAGTTGAATGTGTTGTACTGTAAGGGAGAAAAAAACAGAAACTGAAAATTTCTTACTTTTTTCAAAGTGAAAGGGGCATAACTCTGCCGAAAATCATTGAACCATGACCAAATTTAAACTTGACCTGCGCATTCCTTTGACGTATCCATATGTCAAGTTTGAGTTGAATGTGTTGTACCGTTGGGGAGATAATGAACGGAAACTGAAAATTTCATATTATTTTCAAAGTAAAAGGGGAATAACTCTGCCAAAAATCATCGAACCATGACCAAATTCAAACTTGACCTGTATTTTCTCGTGACATATCCATATGTCAAGTTTGAGTTGAATGTGTTGTACCGTTGGGGGAGATAATGAACGGAAACTGAAAATTTCAAATTATTTTCAAAGTAAAAGGGGCATAACTCTGCCAAAAATCATAGAACCATGACCAAATTCAAATTTGACCTGTATTTTCTCATGACATATCCATATGTCAAATTTGAGTTGAATGTGTTGTACCATTAGGGAGATAATGAAAGGAAACTGAAAATTTCATATTATTTTAAAGTAAAAGGGGCATAACTCTGCCAAAATTCATCAAATCATAGCCAAATTCGAACTTTACCTGTATTTTCTCATGACATATCCATATGTCAAATTTGAGTTGAATGTGTGCAACCGTTACTAAGATAATGAACGGAAACTGATGATGACGGAATGACAGAATGACGGAAGGACGGAATGACGGAACAGGGTAACACTATATCCCCCGGCCATTACATAGCGGGGGCATCAAAACCATTCTAAATGAATTCCGTCAATCTGAACTTCTATTTCTTGTAGAACATGCTATTTTAAATATATGAAACGTGACAAATCCTGAAAAACATTCTAAAAATATATCTATATTAAAATATACACAATAATTGTATAGAAAAAAATCATATTTTTACATAGCTATTTTAGCATTATGCAAAAGTTTGTTGTAAAAATGTTGAAATATTAAGAAACATAAGAAACAAAAAATGTTAAAGATATACTATGCTCATCTTTGATTGAAATACTTTTATTACAGAATTTTTTTGAGAATATAAAGCTGCATTCCCTATTACTTGTCGAAATAATTTGGTCTATTTTTATCAAAACTGCCAGTTTTTTTCAATGACACTATGTAATCATAATGTGAATACCTGTTTAGTGTAGAGTTTAAAACGTAATACATTTTCTGTGTGTATTCAAAAGATGTTTATTTAACATTTCAAAAGAGACTGTATAGTAATTATCAGTTTTTTCAAATATCAAATTTGAGCATAATTTATCTTTAAGAAAACTTTTTTAAATGACCATAGATAAATGTTTTACAAAATGTGATGGACATATCTTAAAATGTTTAGAAGTTGCACCAGCATTCCTTTATAAAACGCAGTTCAAATAAAATCCAGTTACGCAAGAACGCAACAAAGCCACACGACAAAGTCAGCTAGTGAAGAACCTAACAGAAAATAAAAACATGGGAATGATGGGGTCGATCGTCAAAACGAAAGTGAGGGGACAAATTAATAAATTATTTCAAATATCATACAAGATTTAAATATTCTGTTTTGAACGAACTGGATTGTATCAATCACTGTTTTTAACATCCTATTTATTGTCCTCATTCTGTACATTATTGGCGAAACAAAACCTGAAAATCAACAACAAAACAAGATTGCATTTGTGAAAAAATGATTTGCCACCGCATTAATACAACACTAAGTAGTATGTGCAGAAGAAGATCATTTTGTTTGGTTTCTATAATGTCAAATTTTGCCATAATGGAGTAGTGTCTAGTGAATTTTGGCGTCAAGGTCAGATGTGTACAAAGGCCATAGTATAATAATTGATTCAAAATAAAAGACTTTTATTTAAAGAGGTATACATTTTGTGAATCATAATGTCCTTATAATGTGCTAAAATCATTAAATTAATATCTCTAAAAAACAAACATCTCTCTTCCTAGAGGTCGTGACCTGTAGACTAACACAAAGCTAATGAATGTTGTTTTTTTTATAGAAAAACTGCAAAACATTTACACATGTATAAAAGACGTTCCAATGAGTTGTTTCCCTTTCATAATTTAACTCATGAGCTGGACTATTTTATAGCAGGGGAGAGATTTGAAGAAAAGCCTGACCGAACCTATATTATTAATCTTAATAGAGATTCACTAGACAATGTTTCTTGCTCAATATCTGAGCTCCAGCCGTGGTAGTTTTGAAGAAACGATTCTTTTTACTATATACGTATATATAAGGAAAACCCATTACCCATGGGGGGTCAAATTTGACCACAGGGCTTTAATTTGAACAATCTTAGCAGAGGTCTACAACCAAACGCCTGTGCAAAATATATATGCTAAATGTGGTTTAATTCTAGAGGAGAATTTACTAACACATTTTTTCTACTCTACAATTCTACACACATACACACACGCAGAGGTGAATCATTATATGCCATCGCATCACAGGTTACGATGGCATTTTTTAAAATTAAAATTCACTTTACAATAAATGATACATGAGTACAGGATTACATCATAATGTATTAACATTAAGAAAACATACATAGAGAAAATAAAAAAACAAGCTCCAAATTACATGTTCCTTTATAAACAAAATAATAGAATGAGGTAAGGTCGAAAAAAGCTAATTTAAAAAAGCATAAGCATACAAGATTTGTTTAACAATGAACATCTGAATATAATATTCACATGTAAGATTGCAAGCATATAATAAAACAAAAACGTCACATGTATAGTAACAAAAATGTAAATTAATTCTCTAGCTGGATATGTTTGACTGATATAAAAATCAGTCTTTCAACTATTGGCAAAGTGAAGTTTTGCTTAGTAGTACTGTCAAGTTTTAAATAAAAAAATATTACTTGACGGGTTCAAAATTGTTTAAGATACAACGTAACAACGTAACACTGTCATTCTGCAAGAAAACAGTAAGAAATCCTTTTAAAAATGGGATTTATATCTATTTTATTTTTTTAAAAATACCAAGAAGTTAAAATGAGGTAAAGGAGATTATAACACAAACTGTCGAATACCCAGTTGTATTTCCACAAACAAGTCATGGCAAAACTAAAATATGCACCTTCTCAAACAAGAGGGCCATGATAGCCCTGAGTCGCTCACCAGATACAACTGCTTTTCAGTGTTGGAAATTATTTTTCAAAAGAACTCGCTGAAAGGCAAGTCCAGCTCTTTCGGCAAGTTCAGCTCAACTTTAACTTGCCCGTCTAGTAATATACTTTCACAACACTGATTGTGTTTTTTTCTTCATAATAAACAATAAGGCCACTAAGATGGCCCTAGATGACTCATCTAACCCATCATTTCATTGTTCACTATATAAATTGTAATATTTTGCCCATATATTTTGGAAAGGATTTGTAAAAAATATGTTTGTTGCAAGTGTGTTCCTATGAGACTATGTAGAATAAATGCAGAATAAATATCAAAATTCAATTCAGGATCAGAAATTAAACCCCTTGTCCCTTGTTAATTCAACAAAAAAATGAAAAAATTAAAATTTTTAACAAAATTCAATAAAAAAAATTGAGCATACAAACTCATCTTTGATAGTAAAGTACAGGAGAAACAAATTTTATGTTTCTTTAGGCCTAATTTTTCTTCCTGGTTAAAGACCTACAACTAACCTTACAATGATGCAATATGATGTCCGAATTCCAGAGCTGAAAAGATATTTACACATCATAAACAGGTCATGACCCAAGTCATTGAAATTTATGAAATTCTTACTGAAAATGTCTAATTTGGATAAAAGAATGAATAAACTATGTATAGGAAGCTGCATATGCTATTATAGGCCAAGTAAAGATGGTCTTTTCTATAACAAAAACAAACAGACAAACAAAAAAATAACAGTTTTATAAATGACACTATCATTTTACTTATACTCTGACCACCTATAGTGTGAAGAGTTTAAAACATAACATATCTACTTTGTGTGAAGTCAAAACACTTTTATTTTATATTTATAAATAGACTGTGTATCCATTGTCAATATTTTCTAATATTAAAATTTGAGCAAAGAATATCTTTAAACTTGAATTTGAAGAAATGCCATGACCTAGTGCATTTAAGCTTTAGCTTTAACAGGGCCAATCCAATTAATATAAGCAAACTTGATAAAAGACTACCTAAGAATGCTACAAACAAAGTTTGGTGATCATCCATCAATTAGTTCTGTAGATGAAGATTTCTAAAGGTTTTTCTATTTTTAGCCCTAAAGACCCCTAAAAGGGGCCAATCAAATTAACATGAAAAAACTTGATAAAAGACTACCTAAGAAGGCTACAGACAAAGCTTGGTGATCATCCATCTATTAGTTCTGTAGAAGGAAATGTTTAAAAGTATTTCTTATTTTTAGTTTTAGCGGGCCCTACAAGGGGCCAATCAAATAAATATGAGCAAACTTGATAAAAGACTACCCAAGAATGCTACAGACAAAGTTTGGTGATCATCTATCTATTAGTTCTGTAGAAGAAGGCGTTTAAAGGTATTTCTATTTTTAGCTATAGCGGCCCTAAAAAGGGGCCAATCACATTAACATGAGCAAACTTGATAAAAGACTACCCAAGAATGCTACAGACAAAGTTTGGTGATCATCCATCCATTAGTTCTGTAGAAGAAGGTGTTTAAAGGTTTTTCTATTTTTAGCTCTGCTGACCCCTAAAAGGGGCCAATTGAAATGACATGAGCAAATTTAAGTGTGACTGTCACAAAGATGCTACAGACCAAATTTTAGTTAAATCTGCCCAGCAGTTTCAGAGAAGAAGACGATTATTGACGCATGACGACGGACGCCGGACGCCGGAGTCTCCCTCTTTTGATACTAAAAGCTCACCCTGAGCCTTCGGCTCTGGTGAGCTAATAAAAGCTAAATACTTCAAACAACTTATATAGGTAAGATGATAATACTTAAAACAACAATAAAATGTCATTTTATGAAATATATAACACAAACCTAAAAACTTGAAAATGTTCGATGCCATTAGTACTAAAGTAGGTCATGATACACGGTTACCGATAACGATATAATATTCACATGTATTTATTTAACACAAACTATTCACGGCAAAACTAAATATGAAGCACCATTTCAAATAAAGGCTAAATACTTCATTTAACTTATAAAGGTAAGATGATTATATGTAAAACATAGTTAAAGCAACAATAAAACATTATTATATAAAATATCTAACACAAACCGGAAAACTTGAAGTTCTTCAATGCCATTAGCCCTAAAGTAGGTCATGATACACGGTAACCCACTACTATATATATAACACACAGTCGATTTAAGAATACTGTCTAAAAGCTTGACTACAATGTAAAATACAATACAATATTTTAAAAGACGCCATTCTTTCTGTTTCTTGCAACACGCCCCCCCCCCTATCGTGATAAACTCAAAACTCAAGGAAGTAATTATTTAAAAAAATATCTACAAGCATGTATATATCCTTAAGTACACATATTTTAAATTAACAATTGAATGTAATTGAATATACAATAAAAATCCAATTTTGGTCTTGAATTAGAAAATGAACCTGCATTTTAGTGAATATTTTAATTGTTAAGCATCAAGAGGAAATATAATACATTTCAATTTTAACTATATTTTCATTCTCTAGCATACATACAGAACCGTAAGTAGAGAGCAGGTTACTAATACCCGCACCGTTAAAGGACTGTACGTATGATTTATCCCAATCATTTCCAGTTTAAGGTCTCTCAGCGATGATACAATCAGTATAAATTGAATCACAAAAATACATTCTAATATTTCAAAATAAATATATCAATTCTTCATTCAATATGACCTCCAAATAATCACAAACTCAAAAGAGTTCCTTCAAGACTACTGACTTTTATGGAATAATCACAATGCTTGCGACGTTATCACATTATATCATTATGAGCATGAAATAGAAATTTTAAATGCATTTAATTCTGTGAAAGTCATATTGGTAGCGTTTGATCTTTCTTTCCCCCGTAAACAAATTCAATGTTTTGTTTGTCGATATTCCATTAGTACCCCAGGACAAAATCGGCCAAATGTATGGTCGACATAAAAATGAAAAATACATTTAATACTCGTACATTAAATTTGTAAATTTTGGATTTGGTGATAGTGTAGACCAAATGGAAATGGTGTTAAGACAATGAAATTACTAATTTGATTTTTAAATATGTTTCATTCGCTGTAAATTTCCCTTTCATGTCACATCACAAGCAACTCTGGATATTCCACAAGTTGTCTAGTATATGAGAAGAAAGTTAGATAACATTAGTCAGATTGGTTAAGACGCAACGCTGAACAAATTCAATATAAAACATTGAGAACATCTATGATACGGCTTCATTCAATAATATCACCTGCAGTATTTCACTAGCACCACGAAACATTATGTTTAATGAAATTCAACAAACATATGATAGAAGTCGATATTCTAATCGCTCATTCCCTCTTTGAGATGAGAAAGTAAAAAGTGAAACTTAAGTAAAATACTTATGTTCCATTGGTGAGATTCTTCCCAGTCTTTTCATCATTAATTGCTTCCGTCAAAACCTATGTCCATAACAAAAGCTCCCTCTACTTGGCCAATGTCTAAAAATGGGTTTATATTGAAAAACACCAAAAAATGAGATGAGTTATAAACAACACATTTTCAAGCAATATAGTGTAGATACTTTTTGATTATTTTTTAAACCGACATATTTAAGGTTATAATGCGTTTTCAAGCTTGATGGTGGAGGCAGATACATTTTACATTCTACATTTGTTGAAAGCAGACACCTTTTGTTACGTATTTTTTTACACCACTGTCACCAACTCTTAAATTTCTAAGGACAGTTCCTCATGTAATACAAGTTTAATAATTGACATGACTTTTTCGAATTATTATACATCTAAGTTGTACTTTGCGCGACGAATATGAGAAAATTACTTTTACAAGAGGTGAATTCTTCGAAGGCTAAGTGATACATTCACGTATTCAGAGTCAAGACGTCTAAAATATCAACAGATTTCACATAGCATACCGGTATATCAAAAGTGGGGTTATTATAGCAAGGTTACCTTTTCCCCGGTGCAGAGGTTTTTCTATGTAAAATTCAGGTCTCTCAGGGCCGCAAAATCTGCAGTTCAGCATTTAAACGAAAGTGTGCTTCATCATAGGTGACTAATATTGCCGGAATGGGTATTCATCCGACGAGCGAATGCTAGCCAGTTTGAAATGTCACTTTCTTATGAATGTTATATGATCGATATTCTCAATGTCAGGGTAAAGGGTCAGGGTCAAGTTATACTTTAACATCCTGTAGACGCTTGAAATAATTGTCGTGTTAGTTACCTCACCGAGAACTCTTCGCACTGACCTTTGCGGAGTATCAATTATCGCTGTCTTCACTTTGGCTTCAACTGTGTTGCCTTTTCGCCTGTCTTCAACTGAGCCAGATTCTTCAAATCTTCTTACAATACTTTGTACTTATTTTGTACTTAGTTACCCAGATCTGAATATCTTCTTTTCATTACATTTACTACCGTTTTCAGTGATTTTGTTTGATAAAACATTTTTATCGATTCACATTTATGTTCTTTGATGACATCATTACTGAAATAGTGTGCCAGGAAATAACGTCATTTAATACCCTTTGACGTCAGCATTTTACCCGCAATTTATGTTTGTTAGTGCCTTTAAAATGATATATAATGTGATACCATAGATAAACAAAAATACCAAATATGTAACTTTCTTCTAAGGACGGATATAATGAAACACCTTGTAAAAACGAATTGTGAATAAAAGCAGGTAAATCTATTAAAACTTAACTCGAGTAATTTTAACGTATCTACATGTATGAACAGTCCCCAACATCAAATATATTTTAGTTCTAGACCTTCTAGTGTTAGAAAAATTATTTTAAGATATCTATTTAAGGATATATGTTAAAAACAAACATAATTTTACACTTGTTGATAAATGAAAAAACTTTAATCAATTTCATGAAAGTTTTGCATTCCAAAACAAAAAATGATATCAAAGGAGCTCTACGATTTTAAAAAATATATATTAAGATTAGAATTTTAATATGCTATGACAGGCCAAATTTAGAAACTAGGTTATGAAGTCAAATCGGACATAAGGGGTGTGACACATTTATTGTAAATTTTAGTTTTTCTCTTTCCACTATATTATATTTTGAGTTTCGAGTACTATTATGTCACCATTGTGTTTATCGTAAGTGTTTTATTCTTAAAACCATTTAAAATTATATTAAAACTACAACGACAGTATTCACAGCAAAAACACTTCAAAATGTAAATATTTCAAAAGATAAGACAACACTTTTGGGCCAATCACTTTTAGAACATATGACCATCCCTGCAATTACATTATGATTTAAGACACATTGGACAGAAATACACCATCAATATATATTATCAAATAAAATCTTCTTTTTCCAAATTTCAATAAAAAAAAACGGTTATAAAATTGTGTTTAAACATTGAAATGTTTAAAAGCGTAATTAATTTAATTATCGATGTAATCAATATCTCTGGGTTTTTTTTTATAAAATGTAAACGAACATTTAAAGCTACTATTTCACACAAGGTGGTTTGATTTTACTGAAAATCCATAAAATAATGTCTCAGCTTTATCAATTTACATAGGACATAAATACATTTCTTAATCCAAGAAAATCCAAAACCAATAACAAAATAAATATTTTATAAACGTTATCAAAGAAATTAAGGAACTTTAAGTACGAACATCGATATCTTTTATATCGAGCGGTTTGCTATGTGGCATTTAAAAAATATTCAGTTGATAAGACAAATAAGCTTCTGGTCTTAACAAGAGCGATCAATAAATAAGATATTAAACCGGGTGAGTTTTAAATCTGTTTTGACAACAACAAAAAAAAAACATTTAAAGATTTTATCTTGTCGTTATAAAATATGACACTTTGTCAGAAAGACTAAATTGATAGTTTATTAATATGTGAGAACTCTTCATTTCGGGAGAGTTTTATGTAAGTGATCAGTCGTGAATATCTGAGATACAGGTAAGTAAAATTTACATTTGAATGATGTTTGCCTTTTTATTTAATAAACATCTATAAGATCCATGCATAAATTTTTAAAAATAGATCCACATACAAGTGTTGAAACTCTAATGAATATGAGATAAAAAGGATGGAAAGTTAGAAAGGTCTATACAAAAAAAACTAGAAATGTGTGTGTAGCATACGATTGCCCCTGCCATATGGCATTTTACCTGAACAAAAAACTATGGATGAAGTTGTGACACACCCTCCGAACTTGGTGGAGACATCTGCAAAATGTTTTGCAATCCATTTGGGCATAAGGAAGTTATATACAAAGGTGTCTTCAATCGGGGCCATAAGTCTTATTTGAGAAATATCCTCTGAAAGTGGTGAAGATATATGTTCAGCAATCCATTAAGTAAAGACAAAGTAATGTGCAGGATCTGACGTCTGACCTCCTAGTATGACCGTGAACGTTGATCTGGCAAACAACATACATTGTCTTAATACGGTGGTATTAATTACCAGTACGTATTGAACGCCGCCTTTCCTCGTTGATCGTGTTCATGTCCTACGTTATGCACAAGTAAGCTTAACAGTGATAACATACTGTTCTGTTTAAAAAAGCCATACATTGTCAGAAATGTGCCAGTTTGTACCCTTTGTTGAACTTTGTTAAATAAAAAGTATTAAAATATTCTAATGAAATTGTTCCAGGTTTGTTTTAAAACTGATTTGTAAGATGTTTTCCTGTCTTTAAGTGAGCATAAAATATATTTCAAGTATATATACAGATTTCAATGACGTTTTTAAAACGTTGCTGATACGAAAAGAACCCATATCAACGTAAATGAGGATGAACGAGTAAGCTTATTTCCCCATATATACAAGACATACTTTCTACCAGACTTCTTTATATAATGATAATTCTTTCCATCATTATTCCATTCAAAGATGCATCATTAACGATAAAATGTGTCAACTAATCATCGATTGACTTTGTTACGCTTGGACGCATTTACAATTTGCAAGTTATAATCTCGGATTCGGACTAACTTCTGGTGACTTCGCTTTCGATCAAAGTTGTGATAAAAAGTGTAAACCGGGTGCTACTAGGTAATCTCAAGGGTTTAAAGTGTCAATCTGTTTTATGGAAGACTGATAATTTAATCGTATCGGTTATTCTCAGTACTGGTAGTTCTAAGCCGCATGTGCAAAAAAAAGCTTTGAATGTAGCTGAAGTTTGCAGAAAAAGTGAAATCAGTTTAACGCCTGAATGGGTACCTAAGACGATAAATACGGAGGCAGATTTTTTTAGCAGATGCTGTGATAGCGATAACTGATCGGTGCTTGACTTCATATTTTTTCACTTGAACAGAAATTGGAGCACGTTCTTTAGATATGTTTGCTCGCGATTTTAATACGAAGTTTCAGCCTTATAATTTGAGATTTTGGTGTCCTTATACCTGAGGTAATAATGCGTTAAAACAAACATGGACGGGTCATGTAAATTGGTTGGTTCCACCACCTAGGCTTATCAGTAAATGCAAAGAAAGAGCTATTTCAGATAGGTGTACTTGTACGCTGATTGTTCCCATTTGGGTATCTGCAAATTATTGGCCGTTAATATATTTCCGAACGGAAAAGATTATGTTTTGTTTATAGAATATAGTTTTTTGTTCAAACCTCGCGTGTTGACTAGGCGTGGTAGGGGTAGGAACGATAGGCCTTTAAAATTTGGTTTGATGGCGTTAAGAATAGAAACAGGTGTTCAAGTTCGTTTTATACCTTCAGGTTGAAAATAGAAAAGGCTATCATAAGGAAGGTTTTGCTGATTTACCTCGTAAAAAGGCTGAAAAATATCGGATTTCCGTAGTGATTACACAAACGTTTAATATTTGTCATATTTTTAAAAGTGTGAACATTTCATCAAGGAAAAGGGGGTAAACTATGTACCTGCGTCACCCATACACATAGCTTTATATTTGACAAAAACAATTCGGCTATTATTATATTATTATATTATTCTTATTATTTCAGCGAGCATTAATTGTGCACATGATTTAAAGGGACTCTCGGATCCTGCTGACAATTTCTTTGTTAAAAATTTATTAGATTCTACGAAACAAACTCAAGTTATAAAAGTTAACAGAAAGGAGCCTTTAAAAGCAGAAACATTAATAAGCATTTTAAAGAGTTTAAAAATTTAAGAGACAAGAGATATTTCAATTGTAAGAGATTTATGTATGATTCTTTTAGGGTTTGCGGGTTTTTTGACATTTGATGAACTTAGTTCACTGACATTTATCCGATTTTTCATAAAACTATTATGATTAAAGGTCAAGGGTTATGTAATATCTACATTGATTGTTTATCTACTGCAAAAATAGGTAAATTTAGTATTTTTGGTTGATGTCTTCTATCATTTTAGGCTTATGTGGTAACTGAAATAATTCTATTATCAGTTTTAATTGATCAGATTGGTTAAGATAACATTTTGTTTTTATGTTATTCTATGTCCTATAATGTTCACATTGTGTACTTTATTAAAAACGGAGAATGATAATAAGCATGATGGCATATATGTAACAGTGAGTCCCAACACTCAGAGGCCTGACATTTGACAAATGGAAACAGGTTTCCAAAGTAAATTTTCTTGATTATTTAAAACTAGATAAGTTTTATCTCTGGTTGTTCTTGGACGAGCCAACCGTGATCATAATAATAGTATTATGAAATTTGTGGAAGTTTTTAGTACTGTGAGAAATATTCTAACACTGCCGGAGATTTCTCTCATATAGACAAAGAAGGCCGGAAGTGTGCATTATTATACAACAATGCAATTGTATAATAATATCGGCCTTCGTGATTATATTCCTACGCATTTGAACTTAAACTGTGAATTATTCTACAACAATGCACTCAAAAATGATATCTATTTCCCAAACAGACATTTTTTTGTTTATGCACATAACAATAATATGTTGTTGAATGAAGATGAGACACGTGATCTAACAATACATGCTTTTCCGGCGTAGCACTTATGAGTTTGTTTTTTATATTCATCAATTAAATAAGTTTATTGTGTAGAGTGAAGGAAAGACTGTATATTTAATATATACACGTAAAGGCATACCTAATTGCAAAATTACTTATTATTATAAACTCTTTAACATATAGTACTGGTTTCTATATTCATTTATTTTTACGTGATAACAAGTTCTCGATTAAAACAAATATTGTCCGCTTTAAATATTCTTATATTCAAGTAAGCTTTTGTAAATAGGGATATCGAGTACATTTTACAAATTTAGCTTCGTCATGAAATATACTTTATTTCAAATTTAGGTTCTGTATCTAAACATTTCAAGATATCTGTTACTGACTGAAATGTGATTTTAATAGAACAATTTAATTCTGCTAAGTGCTAATGGTATAAGTGTGTAGGTCAAGAACTTTTTTTCTGTTAAAACCACATTTCAGTGAATAGATGGTATACTGTCTATTCTGGTGATATGGTATTAATTTCTTAGGCGAAATCCTCTTTATATCATTGATACCACAATAATTTAAAGACAACCTTTCATTAGCTTATCTTCATTTTTTGAAACATAAAATGCTTGGTAACACTCCAGTTCAACAATATTACAATCACATCACTTTTTCTACGTATATGAAAATACTTTCATTATTCATCATAACTCTGAAATGTACTTAACTATGTAAAAACTGTATTTTTCTTCCGTGAGATGAAGCATTAAGTATTGGTTAGTGCTTATTAGGAACAATATAAAAAATTAAATTGGTCTAAACTTCGCAACATTTATTGATTGACAATATCCTGTTTATAAATATGTCGCTTACTAGACACATTTAATTTAGCCCATTTGCTTATTCTAAAGATAACTTGCAAAAAATACGTCTTCAAGTCTATTAGTTATAAAGGAAGTATAAATTATCATACCTTGAATGAAATAATCTTGTGTTCACCACACAAGCAAACCAATGCCCTTGCCAGAAATTATAAACATTCCTAAATCTTAAAAACCACTTAACAATAATTTAGTACATATTCATTGACTGACATTTGTCCTCCATAATTTTTATTAGTCTTGGACAAAGCTTACAGACTCAAGACTTCGGTATTGGATATCATAGTCTAATTAATAGATTTAATAAAGTTAGTAAGTACATTGTTATTATATTTATGTACTGTTTACGCTTTTAACTTGATGTTAGATATAATTTGCTAGGGTTCTATAACATTTTTGATAATACAACGAAACAATTAGCATTATGAACGTTTTGTTTGTATTTATTACTATAATGATAAATTCAAAAATGTGAAAGGTACCAACTCACTTTGCTTTTTCATAAAAACTTAAACGTTTAAATAAAGTCAATTTATTATCAAACATACCTTAACAAGAAATCTTGCCTAAAGTATCAACTTTCTAAACTGGATGAATAACAGAGTGAGAATAACGATAAATGAGGTATAATTCAATATTATTTTCAAGGTATTTAAATAAAGTTGGTATAGTGATTAAATAAATAAAATCATATTTATTTTGGGAAAAACGAAAACAATTATTCTAAGATCTGTACATATCAGATTCTAGAAATTATTGATGTAAGTATGATCAAATTTTATATAATAGAAACGATCAAAATATGTTGATATTATTTCTAGATAAATATTCTAAGTAAGGGGATGAAAAAAATATTTTAATTGGAACAGAGAGGTTATCACACTGTTTGAAAAACTGAAACCTCTCTCATTCAAGTTAACAAGTGTGATACAAAAAATCTGTGACCATGACTTTGCTAACGTTGTTTAATTGAATTGTTTTCAATATTGAATACAATATTTCGCAATAGGTACTAAATATGGGCTTTGGAAATTCAAAGCAAGACACTGTTCATGACCCCGTGAAACCAAATAGCCAAAGAGACACAAGTAATGCTTCCAAGAATCAAAACCGCGTGAAACAGAAATACGATTACCAATTAATAGATCAACATGCAAGACAGGTTGGTTTGATTTCAATTTGATATATTTTTAGTTATACATGTCAGTACTTGTTCTAAGTTGCATTTTTTAAATATATAAAAATGTTTCGAAGTATGCCTTAAACTCAATCATTCTTCAGTTTCATTACCCTTTTAACAGTATTTTTGTAAGTCTAGTAATAAAAAGTCAGAAATTATGATTTTAAAAAGGAAAACCCCACGGTAACACTAAAGTGCGTATACAAATTTTACACATGTAAATTAAGTCTATAAATATGTCGTGTATGATCTCAGGCAATCAATACGTGACATTTTTTTAATCAATAGTTGCTTCCTGGAACACGGCAACTGTGGGATTTTCCTATCTTTTACTGGTGTGCAAACACAATGTTATCTTTTTACCACACTGTGCTCACAAAAGAGTAATCATCTTATGAAACAAGATACAATTTGTATTCAAACATCCGTTATATAATGCGGAAGTGTACCGTAAATTCGGAAATGCTACTTAAAGCCATGTTTGTTCATGCGAAACATAATCATTTTGTGCTAGTTAGTAAAAGGTCGTTACTGTTTTACCTTTGGTGTAGATGGTAACATTAAATCGGTACGATTTTTCCAGAAGATTTGTTGCACGTTTTGCATTTTCATTAAAGATTAGTAATCTACCGGCTATAACACTTTCTTTTTCTCTATATAGTACCAAATTCGTGTCAGGATAAGCATTTTTGTGGTATTTCTTGCACTTTGTCAATTTCGACCTTTTCCTTACTATTTGTATAAAAAAAATTTAAATACCACATGATCACCCTTATGATACATTGCCTGTTTTCTGTTGTTCCAGCAACTTTAATATCAAACAGTGAGCAAACATCTTCTTGCTCTTGATTCATACAACGCTTTTCAACCAGAAAAAAAGATCGCCTTCAAATAAATAACAAGAGGGCCGTAATGGCCCTGAATCGCCCACCTGTATATAGGCCCCTGGGGCGGGCCAATTTATTACCAGGGCTTTTATTTGAACAAACTTGGTAGACAACTATTTGACGATGTTTTATGATAAATATTGAAGCTTTAGCTCTTTTGGGATTTTAAAAACGATTTTTAAAGTTTTTACTATACACATATAGGGAAAAACAATGCCCCCGGGCCACATTTTATTTGAACACACTTAGTAGACATCCATAAGAGAATATTACATGCTTAGTATCTAAACTCTAGCTCTTTGATTTTTATAAAAGAAGTTTTTACTATACACATATCAGGAAAATCAATGACCCCGGGGCCACTTTTAACCCAAAAGCTTTTATTTGAACACACTAAGTAGACATCCATAAGAAGATATTACATGCTTAGTATCTAAACTCTAGCTTTTTGAGTTTTTTTAAAGATTTTTAAGTTTTTACTATATACATAAAGGGTAAAACAATGACCCCTGGGACGGGGCTAATTTTGACCCCAGAGCTTTTATTTGAACAAACTTGGTAGACACCCACTAGAAGATGTTTTATGCTGAATATCTAAGCTCTAGAAATTTGGGTTTTAAGAGGATTTTTAAGTTCTTACTATATACAAATAAGGAAAATCAATGACCCCCAGGGCGGGACCAATTTTGACCACAGGGCTTTTATTTGAACAATCTTGGTAGACACTGACTAAACGATGTTTCATGCAAAATATTTAAGCTCTAGCTCTTTTTTTAAAACAAGATTTTTTTTTAGTTTTTCCATGGAATTAAATTCTTTGAACAATTTTAAAAGTTGACTACAAAAGGAATGTCACTTTTTGACAGGTGAGCTGTATCAATTTAACATCATGTCACTATTTACTTCTAAAACAGGCACCAAAGGGTTTGAACAATTCTGCAGAAGAACTTGTGGCGTATTTGTCATCGGTTTCTAAAGATCCAAGAATGCTTGCAAGAGGATTTTTCGTCTGGAGCTCAGAAAATATAAGGTTAGCACTAAGTGATCAAAAGTGTGTAAAGTCTCAATATTTCGAAAAAAAACATAACGAGTTCACGAAATATTACATAGATTTGAAAGGCGGTCGTCGAACATATCAAAAGTTCCCTCGCGCTTGAGTACGTGTAAATAAAATTCAGAACAGATACAACTAGTAATTCAACTCATGTACTAAGTAACATGAACGATTTATATCTCCACATTAAATATTATAAAAATTATAGTTAAACATATTGAGAAAGTACCTCTTATTCAATGCTTAAAACAAGGCTTCATCCCATTCATTTCAATTTCAGGTATGACTTTGATGGATATGTTGGGAGATCGGAAAAGGCCCCACATGACCCAGAATCAGTCATGAAAAATGGTAAAAGTGTGTGTGAAGGATACGCAAGGGTGTTTGAGTTGTTATGCAGGTGCGTTTATATAATTTGAAAATTAAAACGGACATTGTTTTGAAAGATACAATATATTATATATTATCATTACAGTGTCTAAAGCATTACAAACACCACCACAATTTAAATGTAACAAAAATGAAATAGCTAGGAATTTTTAATACCATAAGAATGTTGTAGACTTAATGGAAATGTTGGTAGTCTTAAGGGACTTACTAACATATACTGGGTAATAACCACGAACCTAGATTCTTGTCAGTAACACTTTTTCTAAAAAGATTTACCCATTTCTCGGTTATTAACTTACAAATTGTCAAGCTAAAATGTGTCTGCCCAATTGAACCTTAACTCAATCCAAAAAAAGAAGGCCACGCAAGTTATCATCCTACCAAATATGAAATACATCAGTTTATGAAATAAGGCTGTATAAGCAAAAATGTTTAATATATTTTTGCACTGATGTTATTGACCTAATTAAACCCCTAACTCTATTCAGAAGAAGAAGACCTTTCAATTTATGTTCCTACCACATAAAAATGACATCTGTCAATAGAAAAAAAGGTTTTACACCTGAAAAACTATAAAAAAAAACAACTATTTTTAACATTGGTGCCTTTGACACAGATGACCGCAAATAACTGAATCTGAAGGAAAAGACCCTCTCTGGGCAAGTTTGTATTAAACATAAATTACATAAAGCTTTATGAACTCAAATGTAAAAATCTACTTTTTACATCAGTAACCTTGACCTTAATCTCAGTGATCCATTACTCCCCAAACAAGTAGGGGACAATTAAATGTATCCACCCAAAACATATGGATGATATCATTAAATCAATGAAATAATAATTAGAAATTTTAGATGAATCCAACTAACTGTATAGGTTAATCATACTATGCCCTATTTTCTAAGTGATGAAAAGGGAAATAACTATGACAAATTGACGGCAAAGTTATATAACTTGGTAATATTATGTTTTTATATTGATAAATAAGTATGGAAATTATGAAGCCATAAGTACAAATAAAATTTATCATAATTAATTTCCAACTTGCCGGTTAAGGTTAACAAGATATATTTTCAAATTGATTAAATGTGCAATAACTTAAAAAATATAGAAGCCATAGTTATATGACTTGCCAAGATCATGTGCTTTGTATTTATTAATAAGTGTATAAATAATGACGCCATTGATACAGGAAGAACTTAAGATAAATCTAACTTGCTGGTTTAGATTAACCTCGCACGGACATGCGGTACATTTACTTTATGTCCGGTGTAATGATAAAAATATTTTGCTCATATCCACATTTCATTTACCTTAATGTTTACAGTAAAGCTGGGATTCCGGTAAAGATTCTATCTGGATTTTCGAAGAGTTATGGCTATTCACCTTCCAAACCTTTTTCGTTAAACACAAGAACAGATCATGCATGGAATGCAGTCCAACTTGAGGGAAAATGGTACCTTGTAGACTGTACATGGGGTTCAGGTCACCTTGATAGTAAAACAAATAACTTTAAAAAGGAATTTAATGATTTCTACTTCCTTACAGATCCAAGGCAATTTATTTCTGCTCATTTTCCATACATGGATAATAATCTGCAAGAAAGTCAGAAATGGCAGTTATTATCCAAGCCGATCAGTCTGGAAGAGTTTAATAAAAACCTAAAATACAGTCCAGCGGCTTTCAAAATAGGAGTGCAGGCAGTAAGTCACACAACAGCATATTTTAAAATGAAAAATGAATTGCAGATGTCTTTCAAAAGTCTTGGAAAGGCAGAAATCATATTCTGTTCCAGATTAATGTATGAAGAAGGTAATGGGTTAAAAGAACAAGGAAATTCAACATTTGGATATCACGAAAAAGATGTTTACAAGATTTTAGTTCATCCACAAAAGCCGGGTATGTACGAGTTAACCTTATTTGGTAAATTTGCTTCGGATGATAGAGACAATATTATACCACAGGTATTGGAGTACAATTTCGAATGTACAGAAGTTTCAGACGAATCCCATGAATACCCACTTGAATATGAAGCAGCGTCTGTTGAAAAATGCATATTGCATCAGCCTCTCAGGGGTAATCTCCCTTGTAACACTGAAATTCATTTTCGTATCTCAGCACCCTATCTTCAAAATATTCAGGTAGAAGATACGTTACTTAAGAAGCAAGGTGCTATGTTTACAGGCAAAGTTACAACACCTGAAAAAGGAATTCAAGTAAACATGTACGGTACAAGGGGAGATCAATACAGCAGAATGAATGGCTTGTACAAGTTTCATACAGTGTGACTTCATAATTACAAAACATCGCTAAGATAAAAGAAATTTTCACGTGGAGCATTGCCTTCTTTGCTATTATAAAAGTCTGACTTTCAGTGTTCTTAAAGGTTGTCCTGCTGCTTTCTTGGGATTTAGATAAATATATGCTTATCAATTAATTTTTTATCGTCAAATATTATCACTTACTTCGTTGTCCATGTAAATGGTGCAGTCGTTCTATGAATTAGTTCATATGCATTATGCCATGATTTCCATTCAGTAAAGAATGTCAAAATGTGAATGTGAAATGACCTACATCCAGTCGATTGTAAGATCAGCTGAAATCCTAAAGATGCATAGCACAAGCAAGAAAATCATGTAAACCTACGAGAATAAACATCTTCGTTAATCACAAATATTCATTTTAAAACCTGATGAGTTTTATCAAACTTTTCATGTCATTGTTTCCTAGGTAATAGAGATCCATGAAGTCTTTACGTTTTTATTTCCATTTTGATATAATTATTTTGTATTTTTCTTTTTCGATTTTGTGTTTGAAATATTCACCTATATAAATATACCATTTTGTCATGTACATGTTGGGTTTCTTGTATTACTTCCAAAGGCCCATGTTTAGGTAATTGCAATATTTGACGTTATAGCTTATTATGATTAAAATCCTAACACCGTATTCACAAAGGAACAAATCAAATATTTTCTTAATACATGAAATGATTTGCTTTTATTGTAATTTACTATTTACCTTGTGCAGTGCCCACGAAAATGGTAAATATCAGCAATCAAGCTTGATTTTTTTTTGGTTAAATTGGACCAGACATCTGCATTACAGCATACTTTGGATAGATCTGTGTTTATTTCGGTATAGACAGAGAATTAAAGTAACTGTCTCTTTCCTATAAAAATTAATTATGCTTAAACAACACGCCATATTATATCTGCAGTTTTCATTAAACAAAAGCAATAAGCGTGATGTACTTGTTTTTCTTAAAGATAAAAAATACATATATGAAATAATACGAGTTGGTTCTGTTGTTCAAGCATCATGATGGTGTCATAGCGCAGACAGAGAAAATAATACTGGACACGGCATGTTTATTATACGATTTATTTCTGGTTAATCAATCTAATGATACAAAACTTAACAATCCTTTACATTGCTCAACACATATATTGCAAGCATACTACATGTATATAAATATAAAGAGAAGTAAAATATATCACAAAATAAAACATAACACAGAAACGAGATTCACTACTCCTCTAAAACAAAAGACATATTAAAACAAACAACTTGAACTGCTATCAAACTTAAAATGGCATCTATTAACGTTTTGCAAAATAACAAGAAATCAACAAAGTGTTTACAATTCATCGCGACCCAGAAAAAGTATAATAATGTTGACATGTAATTTATGTATTCCTTGACAGTTACGTTAGTCTTGACTTTTGAATATCTGATAATGTCATTTTGTTGCATGTTTCGTATTCATGAAATGATCACTTAAATTCTTAATTGAATTGGTTACAGAATTATCGTCGTTCCTAAGAACTAATTTGAAAGAAAAAAGTCTTGGTATGAGCGTAAATGTAACAAGATATGTCGAATAAAATGTTTAAAAAAGACATAAGCGATGTCGTATTCATAACACTGAATATGCAATCTAAGTAAAAATATTCTTACGAATAAATTATGGCACACAGAAATGAGATACTGAATAAACTAATTCATTACACTATATTAAACATATCAAAACAGTTAAGGCGAGGTTTTAAAGAGTATAAAGCTACTATATCTTATGAATATATATGAATATGCATAACAAAATGAACGTTAATATTAAACGTAGCATTATTTTTTTTCAACAATTACCGGTCATGATATTACAAAAAGGTTTTAAAAAGTAATCGAAAATTATAATCTAATAAAATTACTCAATAAAAGTCAGTCAGAAAAATAATACGTTCAATTTGATATCTAAAAAACAACCTGAATGAATTCCTTCAATCTCAACTATTATTTCTTGTAGAATATGCTTTTTTTAAAGATATAAAACGTCACAAATCCTAAAACACATTCTAAAAATATATCTATATTAAAATATACACAATAATTGTATAGAAAAAATCATATTTTTTAAATACAAAAAATAGCTATTTTAGAATTTTGCAAATGCTTGTTGTAAAAATGTTGAAATATTAAGAAACATAAGAAATATACTATGCTCATCTATCTGATGGTATGATAATCTAAAATCTTATTGTCACCTTAAAGGGACTCCACTGAGGTTTTTTGACATGACGGGACTGGAAATAATTTTTTGAGATTATTACTCCATTTGATGTAGATCTATTCTAATAACTTATGTGCAAAATTTCAGATCATTAGCTTGCTCCGTTTTTCCAGAATAATTATTACAATAGTGAAAAATGACCCAAAAATGAAAAGCGTTTAAACGCTTTTCACTCAAATCGGACTGAGAATAGCACAAACATATGATTTTCAATGTATTTTTTTTATATTTCTTGGTTATAATTTATTAATATTTATGTTTTAAGTGCTCATGTTTATCTATGTGAAAAATTAAAATTTCATGTTTTTAGGCTTATAAACCTCAGTGGAGTTCCTTTAACATATTATTGTTCTCATTCTGTACATTATTGGCGAAACAAACACTGAAAATCAGCAACAAAACAAGATTGCATTTGTGAAAGAATGGTTAGCCACCGCATTAATACAACACTAAATAGTATGTGCAGAAGATCACTTTGTTTGGTTTTTATAAGGTCAAACTTTGCCAGTAGTGTCTAGTGAATCTTGGCGTCAAGTACATATGTGTACAAATAAAAGGCCTTGTTGTTTAATAAAAAAATGCATAACATGAACACATGTATAAAAGACATTCCAATGAGTTATTTCCCTTTCATTACTTTATTCATCTGCTGGACTACCTGATAGCAAGGGGAGAGATGGACCAAACCTGCATAAATAATCTTAATAGAGATTCATTAGACAATGTTTTGCTTAATATCTGAGCTCCAGCCCTTGTAGTTATGAAGAAAAGGTTCATTTTACTATATACGTACATATAAGAAAAACAAATTACCCTTGTGGCTGGGCCAATCTTGACCACAGGGCTTAAATTTGAACAATCTTGGCAGAGGTCTACAAGCCAAAGCCTGTGCAAAATATCTATGCTCTAGGTCGTTTAATAATAGAGGAGAATTTTCTTAAACATTTTTTCTATTATACAATTCTATACACATACACTCACGTAGAGGTGAATCGTTATATACCATCACATCACAGATTATGATGATATTTTTTAAAATATAAATTCACTTTACAATAAATGATACACGAGAACAGGAGTACACCATAATGTATCAACATTAGGAAAACATGCATAGATTAAAACAAAAACAAGCTCCAAATCACATGCTTTTTTATAAAACAAAATAATAGAATGAGGAAAGATCTAAAACAGTTCAATTAATCAGCATAACCATACCAGCATATTTTAACAATGGACCTCTGAATATAATTTTCACATGTAAGATTGCAAGCATATAATAGAACAAAAATGTCACATGTATACGAGGGGTGTCCCAGAATAACGTGGTCTTTTGCTATAACTTTTTTATTTTTTTAATGCATTTTTTTTAGCAAATTTGTACACAATCCCTTAAACATATCCTTATTGAATATGTCCTTTATTTTTAAATTTCTAACATTGCTTCTCTATATTTTACGTCGCTATAGTAACGCAGTATGCGCAGGGCGGGGCAGTCCAATATTTTGTATTAATAAGTTGTCTTTACTTTCGTATATCTTGCGTATTTGTACGTAAAAAAATGGCGCGACGTCGTAAGCATATGCAGTGACGTCATATAACGTTCGTTTGAAATTTTGACGTCATAGCTGTTTCCGTTATTGTTTACCAACGGACAACTGACAACCGTTGCTCTTGGATATTTAACAAAAAAATGACGTCCACGGATTACGCGGAACATCGGACTATCATCAAGTGTTGTGTTAATTTTGGGAAGAAGCCAACACAGACGCAGGAAATGTTGGAGACTGCAAAAGTTAGACCATCTGTATGTCGATCACTCGTTTTCAAGTGGCATAAGCGTTTTTTCGAGACGGCCGGGAGGACATTGAAGACGACAAGGGTCGAGACAGAAAGTCAACGTTGACTGCGGCGTCAATTAAGGAAGTCAAGGACGTCATAGATCGGGACAGGCGTTACAATGCTGAGTACTATTCAAGGGTAAGCAATAATTTTGTGTTTAAAAAAATGATTATTAAATATTAAGCTAATCACAATTTATTATTTTAAACGCAATTTATCCGCTTCAGCTTTTAAGAAAGTGAACTCAAACTGCTATAGTAAGCAGTGTGCATAATAGGTTATTTCCCTTGTTAACGCACATTGTCTTTGCGTACAAAATAAACTCCACAATAATAATAATGATAATAATAATAATAATAATAATAATATAAAAAGAATAATAATAATAATAATAATAATAAAAATAATAATGATAAATAATAATAATAATAATACTGCGTCAGCATTATCACCGTTGTCTTTAACACTATTATCGTAAAGAAAGTTAATAGTATGCTTTATTATTATTATTATTATTATAACAGTGTAAGACTAGTGGATATATCGACACCATAGGTGTATTGAGTTAGGCGGCGACTATGTTGAGAAAAACTGACATTCGACGCCTAGCATTTATTAACAACTAGCGACGCCACCGGAATGACGTCGTAACGTCGGAATGGACTGCCCGCACCGCTACCCCTTGTCTCATTACCCTGCCCACAGACACTGATTCAGTTGCCGGACAACTTTGAAATTTTTTGTACTAATGCAATAAAGTTGCATTTTGTTCATGTTCATGTTCATTTTGTTTGTTTTTATTTTCAGTAGTTTTTGAGTTACAGCAAAAGTCCACGTAATTCTGGGACATCCCTCGTACATGTAGTAACAAAAACGTCAATTTATTCTCTTGCTGGATATGTTTGACTGATATAAGAATCAGTCTTTCAACTATTGGCAAAGTGAAGTTTTACTTAGTACTGTCAAGTTTAAAATTAAAAAAGATTACTTGACGGGATCAAGATTGTTTAAGATACAACGTAACACTGTCATTCTGCAAGAAAACAATAAGAAATCATTTTTAAAATGGAATTTATATCTTTTTTTTTTAAATACCAAGAAGTTTAAATGAGGTAAAGGAAATTATAACACAAACTGTCGAATACCCAGTTGTATTTTCACAAACAAGTCATGGCAAAACTAAAAAAAACACCATTTCAAATAAAAGCTAAATACTTACAACTTATATAGGTAAGATGATAATACTTAAAACAACTATAAAATGTCATTTTATGAAATATATAACACAAACCTAAAACTTGAAAATGTTGGATGCCATTAGTACTAAAGTAGTTCGTGATAAACGGTAACCGATAACGATATAATATTCACATGTAATTTTATTATTTAACACAAACTATTCATGGCAAAACTAAATATAAAGCACCATTTCAAATAAAGGCTAAATACTTCATTAAACTTATAGAGGTAAGATGATTATATGTATAACAAAGTTAATGCAACAATAAAACATTATTATATAAAATATCTAACACAAACCGGAAAACTTGAAATTCTTCAATGCCATTAGCCCTAAAGTAGGTCATGATATACGGTAACCGACTACAATATATATAACACACAGTCGATTTATGAATACTGTCTAAAAGCTTGACTAAAGTTGTAAAATACAATACAATATTTTAAAAGACGCCATTCTTTCTGCTTCTTGCAACACGCTTCCCCTATCGTGATAAACTCAAAACCCAAGAAAGTAATTATCAAAAAAATCTACAAGCATGTATATATCCTTAAGTACATATACTTTAAATTAACAATTGAATGTAATTGAATATACAATTAAAATCTAATTTTTGTCCTGCATTTTAGTGAATATTAAATCGTTAGACATCAAAAGGAAATAAAATTCATTTCAATTTTAACTATATTTTCATTGTCTAGCATACATACAGAACTGCAAGTAGAGAGCAGGTTACTAATACCTGCACCGTTAAAGGACTGTACGTACGATTTATCCCAATCATTTCCAGTTTAAGGTCTCTCAGCGATGATATAATCAGTATAAATTGAATCACAACAATACATTCTAATATTACAAAATATACATATCAATTCTTAATTCAATATGACCTCCAAATACTAATAAATTCAAAACAGTTCCTTCAAAACTACTGACTTTTGTGGAATAATCACAATGCTTGCGACGTTATCACATTATATCATAATGAGCATGAAATAGAAATTTTAAATGCATTTAATTCTGTGAAAATCATATTGGTAGCGTTTGATCTTTCTTTCCCCCGTAACCAACAATTGTAAATTCAATGTTTTGTTTGTCGAATTTCCATTAGTACCCCAGGACAAAATCGGCCAAATGTATTGTCGACATAAAAATGAAGAAGACCCAAATTACATTAAATTTGTAACACTTGGATTTGATGATAGTGAAGACCACATGGAAATGGTGTTAAGACAATGAAATTACTAATTTTATTTTTTAATATGTTTCATTCGCTGTAAATTTCCCTTTCATGTCGCATCACAAGCAACATCGGATATTCCACAAGTTGTTCAGTATATAAGAAAAAGTTAGTGTTCCAGAAGCAGGCATTGTAGTCCATTGAGGTAGCTAACACGCATAAAAAAAGTTGAATAACAGGCTTCATATACTAATTATTTATTATATTGAAATCTCATATTACCTGGAATCTTATTATAATGCCCGAAAATAGTTCACTAATCGAGAAAATATTATATTTAACAAATTAATAGGTGTAAACTTATTATAAACTAAAAAATAATTGACAAACATAAAGGTCCTGGACTTGAATTATTAACAACTCCAATAAATAACTTTCAATTAATTGTAGACATTGAATTCTTCCAACTGAAGATTTTATCCAGGAGGATAATAATACACAATAAAAAGGTCACTTCAATTCAAACTACATGTATAGAAGTTTCCCTGTTATACAAATTTGCTAAAAATCGCGAAACCTGGGCTAGGTTTTAAAACAAATCATTATATTTTGTTATGATAATAATGTTCACATCTAGTTTATCTTCAATGATTTCATATCTGTTATACATGTTTGCTGAATGACCTCAACAGAAGCAGGACCATCTGAAACAAATAACATTAATCATTTAATGGAACATCTACTCAACATTGAATAATTGTCTAATACAAATAAGGCAATCACTAGTGACTGATTTTACAAACAAAGAAAGAGGTTTCCATTCAAAAACAGAATAAACATTTCAAAGGATTATACATTTCCTGTGTAAGATTGTATACATTTTCCTTCAAAACATTAATGGGCCACTCAATCATAAGGAATATTTCTGGTTTTCAAGAAAACAATTTATAATTCTTTTTTTTTTTTTTACATTACATACTCGGCGCATTTAATGCACAAGAACATCTAAAAAATAGCAGCATTGATAGTTACCAATATCGTGTATCATTTTCTATAAGCACTGCACAAACAGATTTTCACAATAACAAAAGTAGTCTTCTAAACTGTACTTACCCAAAGGAAAATAGGTTTCTTGTCCAACTTCTTGTCGAGCTGCCTCTACAGCATGCTTGAGAGCAAACAATACGGAGCAACTCATACATAATGGAGGCTCTCCACATGCTGAAATAATATCCACAACATTAATGATCTTAAAATCGGTTTTATAAACAAAAGTAACAATTGTTTCTCTTTCTAAAATTTCTTTAAATGACTTTGCTTTATAGGGCCCATTCACAAAGCCAGTAATTATATCGAGGATATTTGTTTGTTTGTGTGTGAGATAAAATTTTATTTCATCGAGTGGGCTATAAAAACAGTATGAAAGCCCACTCAATGAAATAAAATTTCATCTTACACACAAACAAACAAATTTTCTTTTTATTTTTATGTTTAAAAACAAGTTAAAACGAAATTTCCTTAATATTAACATCAAATTAAATATTAAAATCTGTTTTCCCCATTGAGAGCCTCATGTAGTCGAATGTCTCATTAAATACAAGAAGTCTTGGGCTGAAAATAAGTTCGACAATAAACGTTAAATGGCGGTGATATTATTCATTTTATTAAAAAAAATGAATGATCGCTTGTTTTAATAATAAAAACAAACAATTCTAGTAGAAGAAAAAGTCCAACCATCCATCCATATTTCTGTTACTTACTGCGAATTTATATTAAACCTGGTTTTGTTAAATGTAAGCGGCCGCCATTTTTAAAAGTTGCGTATTTCACGGAGGAAAATAATTGTGTTTGATTCAGAAGGATAACATTTGGATTTGTTAGTCATACACCTTTTAAAAGACAGAAAACTTCATTGAGGATTGTAACAGACAATAAATAAGTGTTGACAGAAGTGTAAACATTCAAAAAGAGGCTACGAAATTGGAAGTCTAACAAACGCTGGGTTGTTTACTTCTTCTTCGGGCTGATGGCTGTCATTGCTTTTCAAGTTTTTATAAAGCATACGACAGATATTGCTAGTAGGAGACTTAAATATGCCCAAAGTTTTACATGAGGAAGGAATGTATTTTACAGACTGTAAAAATGAAACAAACAAAAAAATAAGAGACGATATTTAGTGTTTGGTATTTTGAATCAATGGAAGTACTGTAAGTTTTCTTCCTTTTTATTACTTTTGACATTGAA
Source organism: Ruditapes philippinarum (assembly GCF_026571515.1). NCBI lineage: Eukaryota > Metazoa > Mollusca > Bivalvia > Venerida > Veneridae > Ruditapes > Ruditapes philippinarum. The sequence continues at coordinate 5,863 of NW_026856849.1, read as the reverse complement.
GTTATTTATCAATTTCAGCTTTGCTTTTCTCTGAACAACCTGACATTGTCAGAATTGTCAGCAAAAATAAAATTGAGGTACCACATGGGGAAAATCTTAAGAAAATCTCACTAACCCACTGAAAAGCATAAAATAAATATTTCATAATTGTTAAATGAAAATACTTTAAAATAGACAAATTGTATTTGTTGATAGAATTGTCAATCACTTAACAAAACGAGAAACAGAGATATTAAACAATGAGACTGTGTTTGATAACATGTTGATCGTGATTTTAGGCAATTCAAACACATGATTCTTTTCCCCCCATTAAACAGCTAAATCATAACAGTACAGAATAATGGACTTATTTTCGAATATTCTTATGCTCACAACTGAACGCGTCCCGGACCAATTCGCAGCTGACTGATGCATATCCTTTTGGATAACTTTATTTTAAAAAAATCAACATGTTCTAAAACATTTAATATATAAGTAAATAAATGTAGAAATATCATTATCATTTAGTGTTTTTTCAGACTTCTGTGAAAGACATGCACTAGCCACTAGTGTCATTATAATAAAGACCGTATATAAATATGTTACAATGAATACAAGGTTACCTTTTGAACTGAGGAAACCGATAGGGTAAGGAGCATCTTTCAACAGCTGTATCCTAAAATCAATTGGTATATCTTTTGATGTTGGAGGCTTGTAGTCCTGAAATAATTACAATATTGATATAAAGAATTTTACTAGCATGACTGTTTCTTAACAAGACCTTTGGTTTCATGTTATGGAAAAAGGTCAACATGGCGAATATAGTAATGTAATGGAATACTAGTAACCACATATTGTCCAAGTTTGTAAATGGTCATTTATATGCGTTTTATTGCACAAGATATTATTGAGAAAAAGTTAAGGAACATTCAAATGTGTACATTTTTGTCCTCTAAGATAAAGTGTTAATTGTAAAAATATAACTTAGTATACAGCGAGACAATAATTAAAGCAATTGACCTTACTCTGGAAATGCAGGAATGTTATGATGCGACGCTGACAAAATTTCAGTTGAGAAGCCTAGAATTCCATTGGCATCATGAAAAGATTATGTTTACAAAATGGTTTAAGGGAACAATTCAGCAAACATATGACGGAAGCCCGATAAGGAGATATTCTAATATCTCATTCCGGCTCATTGAGGTGAGGAAGTAAAAAGTGAAACTAAAGTAAAATACCCATGTTCCATTGGTGAGGTTCTTCCCAGTCTTTTCATCATAAATTGTTTCCTCCAACAACCAGTACCCTATGCCCATTACAAAAGCTCCCTCTACTTGGCCAATGTCTAAAAATGGGTTTATACTGAAAAACAGCAAAAATGAAATTAGTTAAAAACAACTTATTTTCAAGCAATATAGTGCAGATACTTTTTTATGTTTTTTTTTTAATCCGACACATTTAAGGTCATATTGCGTCTTTCAAGCTTGGTGATGGAACATTCTATATTTGTTGACAAAAGACGTCTATGGTTACATTTTGTTGTTCACCACTGTAATCAACTCACATATTTCTGAAGATATTTCGTCATGTTATACAAGCGTAATTACTTGTGAATGCTTAAACATGAGTTTTTCAAAAGTTCGAATTATTATACATCCCAGTTGTATTTTTCTCGAAGAGTCTGAAGAAAATTACTCTTACAAGAGGTAAATTCTTCGAAGGCATTGGCCTTTCGTTTACTTTGATTAATCAACAGACTAGAATTGTTATTTTGCTGATGTTTTTTCTTTTAAATCAAAGTATATATTTACTGAATGTTATCGATTAAAGTGTCTTAGTGGCATTGAATCGTTGACAAGAGGTTTTTAGCGAAAGCCGACGAAGTAATACATTCACTTCTTTTGATAGAGTCAAGACTTAGGCCTATTGACATCTATAGTATCAGCATACCTGTATAACAACAATGAGGTATAATGACAAGAGCCTGCATGTAAATGTTTTCAATTATATTTTCCTCTATTACAAGTGAAAGCATATTGCATCAGATAAAGAAACGATTTATTTTACACTTTCAGGTCATGTATAAAACGATTTTAAATCCTATTTTTGACAACTTTAAATGAATCAAAGTCTTTAGGAAGAAATTCAAAAACATAATAATTATTAAAGTCATATTAAGTTAATTTCCGACTACATAACAAACGTTTAAGCTATTTCTAAATATATAAACAAATTTTGACTAAAAGCAGGTCAATTTATCTAAACTTTAATAACCCGAGTGACTTTAACATTACTACTTGTATTCACATCCCTAAACATCAAATATATTTCAGGTCTAGACCTTGAATCGTAAGAAAATTATTTTAAGATGTCGATTTAAGGATATTTGTTACATATAGCCATATTTTTGGGGAGGCTATGCCGACCCAATGTTAATAATCGTCCGTCAAATCTTACTGCCGCGGTAATCAGGTCAAAAAATAGTACCTTGATTTTTTCTAAGCTGACTCATCACTCATCACAGACATTTACAATATGAAAATATTTTCATTCTTTAATTTCATATCTGCAATTTGTAAAGATAATAATTCTCTGAAAAATTCTTGATTTTTTTAAAATCACTACTCCGTGACGTCATACTGCCGCGGTAATCAGGTTTAGGCATACGTACGTCTGTAATAAATAGTTCTGGTATGAAAACCCTTCAAAATAATAACTTTTATCAATATTTTTTTAACAAAAAGCATAAATGAAAATTATAAGAAAATGCTTTAATTTAGTGGCAAATATTCTTTATTATTTTTGATATAACAATTTTCCAATTACTACGCAGCGACCAACTGTTTATGACGGGTCATTAACTAGAACGTTGCAACACCGTATTCTCAATATCATGCATGTTGTTTTGTTGTTATAAACCATTAATAGTCCTTAATATTTTTTAAAGACAAATAATTGTAAACTGTCGCTTACATCAGAGACATGGATCATGCTTGCGTGATAACTAAGGAAAACTAACTTATTAGTACACCCCAGGAGGCTGTACGCGGAAAACGCTCATAAACCGCTATATCATATAGCTGTTAGTTAATATTTTGCATACATTTAACTAAAAATTCACTGATGGTGATGAACATATAGTTTGAAAACATTATATTCTTGAACCATTATCGCCGGAAAAAAACTATTTAACTACAAAACCCCTAAGGACCCTCCGACAAAATTCCAGCACAATGTTACATTTTACATTAGCAAAATAAAAAAAGCAATACTTATATTTTCATCTTACATAATTCATTAATCAAACTTTTAACATAAAAGTATCTTTTAAAAATATGTCTGGCAATTGACAGATCCCTACTCTGATCTTTTATTTGTATAGGAATAAATTTAAACATGTGCTCTTTTGTTTAGGAATATTTTGTAGTGAAGTCTTATATATTCACTAATCTCATAATTAGAATTAGGCAGGTCAGGGATTTATACAACCAGTTGTTTAGTTAACTATGCTCATTTTAATCCCAATAGAAACATTCAAATATTTGGGGTAAAAAACATGACCAAAGTACCTAGTAGTCGTTTACCCGGTGGTGATCCCATTAAACTGATTATAGATTCGAATTGATTAGAAAACACAAATAGAAACATGTGTTTCCGTACAACAAAAATCGGAAGTAAAGTGAATAGTTAATTGACAGAAATATGTGGTCAAATATGTTTTAACAAGGAAATAATTATTTCAGAGAAAGACGCAAATATCAGTATGACCCCGTATTGTGTAATTAGAAAGTTTATTCAATTCTAGGGCAACGCATCATAATTTGATAGTCCATGTGTAATAAAATTCAAATTTTCAATACAGATTATGAGATACATAAAAAATATTAAAGAATAAGAAGCTTTAATTAAAAAAATAACTGCATACATATACAAATTACTTACAGTCGAGCATCGGGAAGTCATTAACATGTCTTACGAAACTTTAATTTGAAAACGATATTTGCGCGCGCTGAAGTGATTAATGTTTATTTGAAAAATAAAAAAAAAAGAACTTATATGTTTGTGTACTAAAAATAATCGGCGGCATAAGAGGAATTTCTTATTCATTTTACAACACTTGAAAAATTACTACAGAAAATGTGTTGTTGTTTTTTTGTTTTGTTTTCAACAAAAGTGTGTGTTTTAAGTTTATTTATACTCGGCGCCGGAATAACCATATGTCCGAGATTATAGCATCTGGGACGTCTTTTTCCAGCAGATTCCTCCTGGAAGCCCATTCTTCGTTCTTTGGTGATAAAGGAGACGACAATACCGTCAAGGCATCAACTTTCTGACTGACGACAACAAAAACGGCATCTATTAGCGCCAAACCTCCAGAGTAAGTCACGACAGGTCATTCAATCACCTCTGGTACTTATGATGACTTGACTATGACCTTCCGTGTGCCTTCTCCGTGACGTGCACGCCTCTGGAGGGATTTGGAGAAGTTTCAACAAAAACTTCCAAAACACGCCATTTATAACACCATTCCTAGCACTGACGGCTTCGATGTTCTCATCTATTTGCGGGAAATGGTCGACGGGAAAACCCTACGTAATAACCGCACACCCTGTTAACAACAGATTTTCCGCAGTATATATTTCAAGCTAGTGAGGTTTAAAAATACACGTAGAATCTATCGATTAACTACCATAAGTTGGTTGAGTGTTGGCGGTAAAAAAAGAAGATATAACTTCCTGATCAATTTTCACTTAGGTTGATTCAGTTTTGAATAAGCTTTGCAGATATGTATTTTTTCAAGAAATATTTAGCTTTAATATTATCCGACGCCGTCAGTAACGAAATGGGAATAATTTTCTGAAACGTGATTTTATTCGAGATTTGCTTCTGGAGAAGACAACCTTCTGTCCGTAGAGCATGAATATTAATACTCATCACAAGACAGTATCTTATTGATCTCAATTATGGTACATCTAAATGTGTATAATTTTTATGTTCAATAAAAATGTTGCATCACTTGCAGTTGTTATTATCATTCAATAATATTAAAATGACATAAAGTATTTATGATGAACAGTCCTAGAATATTTTGATAAGGAACCGTCAGTTGTAAAATGTTATTGTTATCTGATAATGAACAGTCGTCATACTTGCTGGTATGTCATTTATTATTGACAGTTTAGGTTTTTCAAAATTTGCATGATTAACAGTCCGAATGTAGACCTCAATGAAATGTTCTGGAATATTAACAAAATGAATAGTCAACCACATTAACCATATATATGAATGGTTGAACACAACAGTAAGGATAAATAGCGCAATGTGCATATCTTTTTATTTTGGTAGCATATTTTAAGCAAAAAGAAAAGAAACTATAAGTCTGAAACATTCTCTCATAGCCTCCCCATCAGTACATTCAGTGCTTTGATTATACTAGTAAGCGAATTGAAAAAAACTTTTTAATCAAATTTATAATTTTTTTGCATGATCTTAAACATGCCAAGCTAAAATTAATATCACAGGAGCTCAAATCGCAAATAAACGGTGTGACACATTTATGGAAATTTTAGTTATTTATCTCTTTCAGATAAAACATCGTGTGAGTTTAGAGTACCACTATGTAATTACTGTTTATATCGTTAAGTGGCGGATGGTACGTGTTTATATTCTTCACCATTTAAAATCATATTAAAACTACAACGACAGCCATCATAGCAAAAAACTTTTATAATGTAAATATGCCAAAAGAGAAGACAACGTTTTCAAGTACAATCACTTTAGTACATGTGACCATCTCTGCACGTATCATTTGAGACACATTGGTCAAAAATACAATATCAATATACATTTGTATATTTATTATATAATAATTAAGTTATCATTA
>NW_026856848.1:0-42152 GCF_026571515.1 Ruditapes philippinarum | reverse complement strand
TTTTCTTATTTTTAGCTCCCGGTGACCTAGTTCCACATGCGATTTCGAACTCATCCAAGCAATTACCTAGACACAAGCATCCTGACCAAGTTTTGATGATAACTGAGTCGAAAATGTGACCACTAGAATGTATAACAAGGTTTTTCCATATTTGGGGCGGTGTGACCTAGTTTTTCATCCAATATGACCCATGTTTCGAACTTGACTGAGAAATCATGTCAAAACAAATTTTCAGACCAATTAAACCATAATATTTGGATCACAACAGTAGCCACTAGAGTGTTAACAAGATTTTTCTATTTTAAAGCTCCTGTGACCTACTTTTTTCATCCGAGATGACCCATGTTCAATTTATTCCCAGCAATGACCTAGACAAGTTTCCTGACCAAGTTTTGATGACAATTTGAGTCAAAATTGTGACCACTAGAGTGTTAACAAGGTTTTTCTATTTTTTAGCTCCTGTGACCTAGTTTTTCATCCCGAGATGACCCATGTTCGAAACTCAATCCGAGCTATCACCAAAACAAGCATCTTGATCAAGTTTGATGAATGATTAGATGCAAAAATGTGACCGCTAGAGTGTTAACAAGATTTTTCTATTTTTAGCTCCGGTGACCTACTTTTTCATCCGAGATGACCCATGTTTGAACTCATCTGAGCTTTCACCTAGACAAGCATCTTGACCAAGTTTGATGATGACTGATGCAAAAATGTGACCGCTAGAGTGTTAAACAAGGTTTTTTCTATTTTTAGCTCCGGTGACCTACTTTTTCATCCGAGATGACCCATGTTCAAACTCATCCGAGCTATCACCTAGACAAGCATCTGACCAAGTTTGATGATGATTGATGCAAAAATGTGACCGCTAGAGTGTTAACAAAGGTTTTTCTAATTTTTAGCTCCGGTGACCTAACTTTTTCATCCAAGATGACCCAAATGTTCAAACTCATCCGAGCTATCAACTAGATAAGCATCCTGATCCAAGTTGATGATAATTGATTGCAAAAATGTGACCGCTAGAGTGTTAACAAGGTTTTTTCTATTTTTAGCTCCGGTGACCTACTTTTTCATCCGAGATGACCCATGGTTCGAACTCATCTGAGCTATTACCTAGACAAGCATCATGACCAAGTTTGATGATGATTGATGCAAAAATGTGACCGCTAGCGTGTTAACAAGGTTTTCTATTTTTAGCTCCGGTGACCCTACTTTTTCATCCGAGATGACCCATGTTCGAACTCATCCGAGCTAATCACCTAGACAAACATCCTGACCAAGTTTGATGATGATTGCAGGCAAAAAATGTGACCTCTAGAGTGTTAACAAGGTTTTTCTATTTTTAGCTTCTTGTGACCTAGTTTCTCATCCGAGATGACCCATTTATAACTCATCCAAGCTATCAACTAGATAAGGCATCCTGACCCCAAGTTTGATGATGATTGAGGCAAAAATGTGTGACTGCTAGAGTGTTAACAACCAAATGTGAACGGACGACGGACAATCATCGATCCTAAAAGCTCACCCTGAGCATGCTCAGGTGAGCTAAAAAATAACAGGTACTGGAACAAGAAAACATTTACCTTCATATTAGAGTTAAGCATTTCTTCAAAGTCTTCTGGCTCAATCTGAGGGACCTTCATCACTAGATCCATTAAAAATCTACCAATAACATTATCAGCTTGGTATTCTATTGGCCTGAAATAGTCAGAAAAAAATGCTTATCTATCAATGTACCTAGAAGTACTTTTAGAAAATTCTTATAGTTAATACTCAAATAGTAAATAGTAAGAAAGAACATTTTATCATGCAAGTTCTTGTTACAATCTTTTACAGTTTTACCTTGTATCATTAGACTAGTTAGTTTAACCATCAAGCTCGATAGCAAGTCATTCACTCTGCTATCACAGCCTAGATTTTTCAATTTCGATACTTCTTGATTAAACAGTAAAATCCACAAAGGGCTTTTCTCAACAGGGAAGTGCATGCTAAGTGCAAATTACATGTTACTGGTATAATGCTATCTTTGTTAAATAAAAAAAACAAAATGTTTCTTTCAATGCTGTTTGATAACAGTACATGTATTTACAAAGCAAGGAAGAAATATATAATAGAAGACATAAATGAAACATGCATTTTTACTAGTATAATGATATCCAGAAGTATTCCTTGAAAGATTCTAACCAAAACAACACACTTTTTAAAGAAATTGTGTCCTAATAAAGTGCAGAATGTGATTTGTTTGATTGGGATTTATGTCACACCAAACACAGGTCATATGGCTAGTGTTCCAGCTTTACTGGTGGAGGAAGACCTTGGGTGTATTATTTCAGGCACAAACGGGCACCTGAGTAGAACCACCAAGGTTCTGTAAGCTAGCTGGATAGGTTTCACACAGGAAAGAATCCAAAGTCCCTGTTTGGATTCGAGCCCACCGTGGTGAGGGGCAAGTGGTTTGAAGTCAACAACCTTAACCACTTGGCTAAAGATGCCCAAGGTGTAGAATTTAAGCAAATATGTCTTACCAGTACATCTTCAACATATTCCAGAACCATGGCGAGTTTTTGTTGTAACATTCCTGTGGCTCTTTCTACATGTGTCAGATCTTTAACTAGGTTGGCACTTCGTTTAGGATTAAATTTACCACCCTGTATGACATCAACTGTAAAAATAAACACTTGTTCATTGGTAATATCCTTATTGATAATTGACCAAACCAATAAAAGCAGCAATTTTCATATACATTGTATGTGAAACAAACTATAGTGGTCATCATCTGGAATTCAAAATTTCATGAAATGTTTTTCAACCTTCATCATTTTTTGCTTCTGAAGTTGATATTCCAAAAAAATTGATTATCACTTTCTAACTTAGTTACACTTTATCAGATTTAATAAGTATTGTAAAGTACCAAACAGTTAACAAATCTTTGTAAAAACTATTTATAACTTAAAACAAAATACTTTCATGTAGTACACATAACAGGTTCATCATTTGGCAAATTAACCAAACCATGTTTTGCTTCTGTCACCTTTTCACAATTATTAAAGTTATCAAAAATTTAGTATTTTATATCGAAGTCAATACTATTTGTTTATATATTGCTATTTTAATAGCCTTTCTATAAAAGGAAAATTTCATTTGTTTCTGAGACAAAATGTGCCTATAAGGAAAAAGATTTCCAAGGAATGTTGAAGAGAAATGCATTGAGCAGCAAAGTAATTTTCCCCATGTCATAATTTGGTTTATTGACGCCATGTAACTGGACATGTAAATATTCCCTTTTCATGTTTTGCATATATTTTGTGATAATGCACTTACCTGTCCTGTTTGTTCAATTGAGGAATAAAATGAAACATTTTAGAAATTGTGATAATTTGTGAAATATGAGAATTCACAAATCAACTTGTTAGGAACCACTCAACATACATTTACAACTACTGAAGCATTGCAAAAAACCTCAAAAAAAAGAAAAAAACATTGCATAAAAATTAAAAAAAAAACAAAATGGTCAAGCAGGGTTATTTTTTAATTAAAAATTAAATTTTGCATTACATTTGGACCAAAAAAAAGGGAAAAATATATTTACCCCAAAACTTTTTTGGTTCTAGGCTGGTTATTTTTTCTTGAACTGGGGAAAAAATTGGGTCCTTACAGTTTCCCTGGAGTAAATCTGGGGACTGAAATATAAAACCCAAAACCACTGAGTTTTTTTTCCATAAACAGGGTTTTGAAAAAAATTAAAATTGTTCGGGGAATTTATACCATTAGATGTAGGACTGCCCAAAACCCTCGAGTTTAATTTTAAGCTAATTCCTTCACCCTTTTTTTCCAAAATTTTTAAAGTTTTACGAGAAAAATTTACCCAAAAAATAAATTTTTGGAAAGGGAAAATTAAAACCACAAAAATTTTATTTTAAATTTTAAATTTCCCGAGAAATTTTTTTCTTTTTTCCCGTTTTTTTTCCATTTTAAAAGCGTTAAATTTAAATTCCCAATGAAAAATTTTCCATATTTTGTTTTAAGATTTTCAGACATCAACATGCTCAGGGGGCATCCCCACTGTGTATACATTATTTATAAATTTTTCAAACAAACGCATTATGGCCTAAAAATTTCAAGGGGAAAAAAAATTGTTTTAAAATTTTTTCATTTCTTTTTCTAACCAAATAAATTCATTCAAAAGAAAACTTTTCCCCCTATTTTACGTCTTCCCAAACAATTTTTTTTTGTGGGTTTGTAAGTATTTTTTAAACTTTTTGGGAATGTGTCAAAAGTTTTTGTAAAAAGAAAACAATTTTTTTAAAATAATGCTAAATTTCAACTTTTTTTGATTTTTCATAAGACATGTATATTAATTCTAAATTTAATATTTATTCATTTCTTTAAAATTTTCAGAATTTATGGCAATTTTTAAAGGAAAATGAAAAACCTGGGTGTAGATATAATATTCAAGTCGAAAAAATATATATTAATATGACACCTACCTAACAAAAGGGCCTTAATGCCATTTTATTTCCTGCTAAGAAGTAGTATCTACAGTCAGAAAAGGACAGGTTTTAGGGTTTTCCCTAGGAGTAAATATTCCATGGGAAATTAACACGGGGAATGTTCTTTTTACATCAGCACCTGTAAATACTGTAATATATGCTTGTAAGTCAATGTCTTTCAGTTATCAATGTTATGATTGAATAACTACACACTGAAGGAGATAGTGATTAATTAGGAAGCATAAAAAATTATCAATTTTTAAAAATATTTAAACAAATGTAGATTCTCCTGTCTTATAATATAACCAATTATGATTTTTTTTTTTTTTCTATATTTACAGTATTTTTGCCAAGCTTAACTGGGGGGATCAAAAACTCATGGCCCTCCATCAATGACATGATTTATAAGATGTTTTGATTGAAATTTTTTTTATTGAATTTTCAAAGTAAAATTACCAAGGAGAGCGGTGGCCTAGTGGTTAAGGTGTCTGCCTCTCAACCCAAGGATCATGGGTTGGAGTCCGAATTGGGTCACAACCATGTTTCTTCATATGACACCAGTACTGGTTGGTTCCAGGAATAGATTCAAAAGTGATTAATATAAGTTCAAAGAACTTGTTTCGCAATTGAGATTAAATAAATATGTTTAACCCTTTCCCCCATGAGCATATTGGTTCCAGGAATAGATTCAAAAGTGATTAATATAAGTTCAAAGAACTTGTTTCGCAATTGAGATTAAATAAATATGTTTAACCCTTTCCCCCATGAGCATATTGTGAAAAATGGCCGTTTTCACTGAAAAGCCTCCTGTTACAAGTTCAAACTATGAAACTATGAAAATGCTTCAATACTAATCAAACTTGGCACAAATGTTGACTGGACCATTGCCTTTGTAACAACATGCTCAGTCTTAAATTTCCTGTTACCATGGCAACGAGGGGGCATCTCAAAATTGCCAAAAATCACTATTTTGCCTCGATTTTTTCCATCAAAATTTATTTCAAAGTGCTGCAACTTCTCAAGGGATTGAGATAGAGTCAAAGGCTTTTCAGCGTTGGTTACACGTTACATTATGATCGACCTGGGGTCATTTTTAGCCTCTCACAAGTCCAAAATTTTCTTGACGTGAGGGGGACTCCCCCCTTCAAACCCCCCTAACAGAAGGGGGCACATCCCCCTTCTGGCAACCCCCTCGTGTATCTTTTGGATGGGGGACGTCGCCGAAAAAGTGCTCAATTTTTTTAGCAACATTTCTCAAACGAAAACATGTGTTTGGGGCCCAAATCAAATAGGACATTTTTTCACTCTTTGAGGCCTAAAAAAAGGGGGGGGGGGGATCGAAAGTGCGTTGTTTCACGTATATATGGGGTAAAGGGTTAAACTAAAGTGAAATTAAGTTTAACCAGACTTGAAAATGAAAAGGTTTATTAAGTTTTAGTCAAAATCATATAAAGTCACGGTATTAACATAAAATCTGTCGTTTTGAACAAACAATTTACATTAATATCAAGGTAAATGACAACTGTTTGAAAAATATTTTACCTGAATCTTTATGTATAAATCAATTTTCTATAATTGCTCAAGATTTTCTATTAAAATTCATTATAATATTTGGAGGGGAAAAAACAACATTTTCACAAGATTTACGATACATTGCTGTAGAATACGATTCTATGTGAACTTGAGTCTTTTTTCCAAAATAAGGCTGACACTTGCCAGATGCATGTATTTGGACAAATGGTAAGAAAAACAATAAATAGAATATTCAATGGCTTGTTAATATACATGCTCAGCTATTAGCATGTTACATATGGTAAGGATTATAACCAGTAATCTAAATATCTAAAGACCACAAGCTTTAAAAGTTTGAAATCTTTGACTTGACTAAGTGTAGTGTTGTAAATTAAATGGCAAGCAGGGAATGCAAAGTTCAATTTGAACACATTTACTGTTACACAGGTCTATCCAATGATCAACCCTATCCTGGTACTTGAGAAAATATGAATTTCAAAATTGATACTTACCATCCAACAATAACTTCAGATGGATTGACTTTCTTATGAAGTTCAAACATATTTCTTGCATACTCCAGATCTGCTGCAACCTGTGATTTAGATACATATGAATAATCAATTTGTGAAATGGACAAAATACCACATGCACAAAAAAAACATTCTATTGAAAAAATGACACAGTGGACAAAAAGCCAGCCCCCAAAAGCCCTTACATTAAATCAAAATAAACTTTACAATCTGCTATCAAGTCAAAATAGGACAGCTTATTTTCAATAAGGAATTTTTTTTAAAGTTTATATATATAACATGATAATATGCATAAAGTCTGGGTGGATGACTGTAGTATTCTTAGAAAACTTGTATGAAGTGTATAACTTTAATTGAAATCACATTAAAATCAGTGAAAAAAAAAAGTCTAACAATCTTGAAAAAGTCCTTAGTAAGCAGAACACTGCCATTTTGAAATATCTTGGACTGATTTTCTATTTGTGCTATATTTAGATAACACAGGATACCTTTTAAAAAAACCATTGAGCTGAAGTGTCTATACAATTCAGACTGATGCTAGAAGACACCACAGTCTTCTATCCAAAATAACACTTCTGGTAGAAGCATGATGTAGAAAATCAGTTAATAAATATCATCATCATTGATAAGAGCTAAAGTAAAGATGATAAACCTAAGTTACTTTTTTAATATCCATTTTGATAAAAACAACAACTCTGATTATACATTAACAAAATTGGCCGACAAGATATTCGGAAACACTCGGAACACTTAGATGATAAGTTAAAAACAATTGGTACAAAATACCTGCATTTACTTATTATCTACAATTGTAGTCAAGGAAAGATCTGGTTTACAAACTGAAATTTTTATGCTTGTTATTAAATCAAAGAGTTTTTCGCATCATATATATCATCTTATTTCATATTATTGCTTTTTTAAACAAGGATAATTTGATTTTCAATATATATGACAACTTCCTACACCTATACTATCACTCTATGTAATGAGATTGAATTTGAAATTTAGACAGCCTTTTTTGAAAAATGGTTTTTACAATATACAAGTTTCAATATTTTTTTCTCTCCATAAAATGTAAAAGAATGCTTATTTAAGACTGTGTGATAAACCTACCTCATCCTCAGATTCATTATGTGGTACAGCAAATGCATTAGTTACTTCTACAACACCTTTGTCATGTGTTCCTGTTATGGGATAGAAAAGAACACAATAGAAACACATATAAAAGCCATTGAGGAAAAGCAAAAAGAAACTGAAGTGAATGAGTTTTCAATTCTTTATTACACATTTTAGACAAACATATTCACGGTTACAAGACTTACCGGAATCGGCCGAATTACCGGAATCGGCGGTGAATTACCGGAATCGACCTGTAACTTTGTAATAATTAAACTTTTTAAGTTTTTTCCTGCAATTTTATAAAATATAAACAATATCAATGATTTATGAAAAGATTTTTATAAATAAAATCGCTTTTGATTAATTTATCAAGAGATCTAATATCGGCGAGCTACTGCCAAACTGCCTGTGACCGGAATCGGCCTGTTATTTCGTTGTTTATGCAACTTTTAATGTCCTTTTGTATGTTTTTATAAAACCTAAATATTATCATTAATCTTCCTAGAGATTGTGAAAAAATCGCTTTTAAATAATGATAATAATAAACAAATATTTATGATCAGCGAAAACGGGCAAACTGCCGGAATCGGCAAAGGATTACCGAAATCGGCCAGTAATTTGCTTATCTATATACTTTAAACAAAATGTTTGCACCCTTGATTATAAATCAACAATAGCAATGATATGTAATCAGAGTATTGTCAATAAAATAACTTTTTATTAATTAAACAAGATATTTAATATCGGCGAGTTACTGCCATACTGTCGGAATCGGCGAAGAATTTACCGGAATCGACGTATAATTTAGTCTATTGTACTTTTTAACGTTTTTGTTGCATTGTTAATACTCATCTTATAAAATATAAATATTATGAAAGATATTTAAAAGTTTCTTTCTTTCTTTTATTTTTGTAAATTTCAATTCGCCTTTGGTTAATAAAGCAAGAGATTGAAGATCGGCGAGTTACATATACTGTCATACAGCCGAAATAGGCGAATGATTACCGGAATTGGCCTGTATTATTGTAATTTATGGACTTTGCAAGAAAAAATGCTAACAATATAATATATATCTTAAAAGATTTCTGTAAATGAAGAATCCTTATTAGATAATAAGCTAGAGATCTAAGGTAGGCGAATTACTGCCATATCGCATAATTATATGCAGTGCCAGGGCTATCGGACAATTACCGGAATCGGTCTGTTTTTTCCCCCACCAATATTTCAACGTTTAAAAAATAACCTTGAATTATTTTATTAAATACAAACAATATAAAACGATTTTTATAATGTTTATTGAAATCGGTATCAAATAAGAAGCAAAAGATTTATGAAAAATCGCTGTTATATAATAATAAAAAGATTTATATTGAAGATCGGCAAAAAACGGGAAAACCTGTCGGAATAGGCGATGGATTACCGGAATCGACCTGTAATTTGGTTATTTGTGAACTTTTTAAATATTTCTTTTGTATGTTTTTATAAGATATAAACATTTTCAATGATATTCATTTTTGTAAGTAAATTTGCTTTTGATTAATAAAACAAGAGACCTAAGATCGGCGAATTACTGTCATTCTGCCGATATAGGGGAAGGATGGGCGGGATCAGCCTGTATACTATAGTTATTTTTATGTTATTTTATTAAATGCAAATAATATCATTGATATAAAAAGATTTTTTGAGAAATGAAGATCACTTCTTATTATAAACTGGATGCCTAAGATAGACTAATTACTATCATAGTGCCTGAATTAACAGGGAAATACCGGAATTAGTCTGTTATTTTGTTATATTTCAGCATTTAAAAATATCTTGCCATATTTTATTTAATACAAACAATTCAAATGATATTTAATAATATTTATTGTAATCGCTATTACATAATAAACAAGGTGATCTATGATTTCTTCCATACTACCGAGTCGACGAGCGATTACCGGAATCGGCTTCACTTCGTCTAGGATTACTGGAATCGGTTCTAATTTTGTTATGAATGTGAACTTAATATAATTATTATCATTTATTTTTGCATGTATTTACAAACATAATCATTGATCTTTTATGGAATAATGCAATATCGTCTTTACATTATATTTTTTCAGGTAATTGCTAACAGAGGATTGTTTGAAATGACGGATAACAATAGGTCAGTTCAGTCTTTCTTTATGTTTGCATAACTCAATTCTTGATTTCATAAAGTAGTCGATTCATAATTACATGCAATAAGTTTTATTTGAATCTTTATTTAAACAATACAAACCTCATAAAATATTCACATGAAATCAATGTTTTACCAGGCAGTTAAATCGTACTTACTTGACAGTTCAAGGTCATTCTGGAGTATCAAATCAATTGTCGTCATTTGCGTTATTGGCGCACCATAAAAAGTATTACAAAGATTGCGAATAAGTCGATCGTTGAAACATAGATTATTTAGTCTTAAATAGTAAACAAATCATATATACCCGTAACGTATAAAACAGTGAGATATGGATGTTAACTATATAAGCACAGATGATACTGTCACTTTATTGGAAGTAAACGAGCTGTATATCGGGAGCTGTGTATTGGGAAGTGTGATATACTACAAAACAGTGGGGTGCCAATATACAGTATGCTGATATATTTCATAGTGGGAGGGTCTGTCTGTTAGAGAAAGCGTGTTGTTAAGCAAGCTGTAGCTGGAATCGGGGAATGATTACCGGAATCGGCCTGTATTTTTGTTATTTATGAACTTTAAAAAAAAAATCTTGCATCTTTTATAAAATATAAACAATGCTAATGACATGTAAAAATATTTTTATAAATAAAAATCGCTTAAGATTAATTAAGCAACATACTTAAGATCAGCTAGTTACTGTCATACTGCCGGAATCGAGGAATGATTACCGGAATCGGCCTGTAATTTTGTTATTCATGAACTTTTAAACTTTTATAAAATATAAACAATTAATGACATGTAATAAGATTTTTTTTATAAAAAACACATTTGATTCATTAAACAAGAGATTTAATTATGATCAGCAAGTTACTGTCATCTGATATTAGATCTCTTGTTAAATTAATCAAAAGCGATTTTATTTACTTCTTTTTTTACATTTCATTGATATTGTATAAAGATGCAAGAACCTTTTTTGTAATCTTTATTAATAACCAAATTATACGCCGATTTCGGTAATCCTTCGCCGATTCCGACAGTATGGCAGTAACTCGCCGATATTAAATATCTTGTTTAATTAATCATTTATCAATGAGATTTTATTTACAAAAATCTGATTACATATCATTGATATTGTTTATATTTAATCAAAGATGAAAAAATATATATACATCACATTAAAAAAACTATTGTGTGTTTATTTGGGATGTTTGCGGAAAATGTCATTATTAATTCAGTGTCATAAGTAACTACATGTATATATCATAGTCCTTTACTTAAAGGATCTTCTTCCATTTTTTATTAATAATTAAATGGGTCAAACGGTTAGAAATTATGCTAAACTTTGAAAAGAATCTTAAGATCTATACAGGGTGTTTATATTGTTGTTTTGTTTTTACATTGACTAAATCCTGGGATATACGATATCGTATGTCCCAGCTAAATCTTAAGTCTTTAAAAATTATGAAGTTCAATAAATCCTATGACTTAATTCATCTACAGCTTGCTGAACAACAGGCATTCTCTAACAGATAGTCTCTCCCACTATGAAATATATCAGCATACCGTATATTGGCACCCCACTGTTTTGTAGTATATCACACTTCCCAATACACAGCTCCCAATATACAGCTCGTTTACTTCCAATAAAGTGACAGTATCATCTGTGCGTATATACTTAACATCCATATCTCACTGTTTTATACGTTATGGGTATATATGATTTGTTTACTATTTAAGACTAAATAATCTATGTTTCAACGATCGACTTATTCGCAATCTTTGTAATATTTTTATGGTGCACCAATAACGCAAATGACGACAATTGATTTGATACTCCAGAATGACCATGAACTGTCAAGTAAGTTGGATTTAACTGCCTGGTAAAACATTGATTTCATGTGAATATTTCATGAGGTTTGTATTGTTTAAATAAAGATTCAAATAAAAATTATTGCATGTAATTATAAATCGACTACTGTATGAAATCAAGAATTGAGTTGTGCAAACATAAAGAAAGACTAAACTGACCTATTGTTATCCGTCATTTCAAACAATCCTCTATTAGCAATGTCCTGAAAAAATATAATGTAAAGACGATATTGCATTATTCCATAAAAGATCAATGATAATGTTTGTAAATACATGCACAAATAAATGATAATAATAATATTGAGTTCACATTCATAACAAAATTAGAACCGATTCCAGTAATCCTAGACGAAGTGAAGCCGATTCCGGTAATCGCTCGTCGATTCGGTGGTATGGAAGAAATCATAGATCACCTTGTTTATTATGTAATAGCGATTACAATAAATATTATTAAATATCATTTGAATTGTTTGTATTTTATAAAATATGGCAAGATATTTTTAAAACGCTGAAATATAACAAAATAACAGACTAATTCCTGTATTTACATGTTAATTCAGGCACTGTGATAGTAATTAGTCTATCTTAGATATCTAGTTTATAGTAAAAAAGTGATCTTTATTTCTCAACAAATCTTTTTATATCAATGATATTATTTTCATTCAATAAAATAACATAAAAATAACTATATTACAGGCTGATTCCGCCCATCCTTCCCCTATATCGGCAGAATGACAGTAATTCGCCGATCTTAGGTCTCTTGTTTTATTAATCAAAAGCAAATTTACTTACAAAAATAAATATCATTGAAAATGTTTATATCTTATATAAAACATGCAAAAGAAATATTCAAAAAGTTCACAAATAACCAAATTACAGGTCGATTCCGGTAATCTATCGCCTATTCAGACAGGTTTCCCGTTTTTGCCGATCTTCAATATTAATCTTTTTATTATTTATAACAGCAATTTTTCATAAATCTTTTGCTTCTTTTCAATAAACATTATAAAAATCTTTTAAATTGTTTGTATTTAATAAAAATAAGTCAAGGTTAATTTTCAAACGTTGAAATATTGGTGGGGTAAAACAGACCGATTCCGGTAATTGTCTGATAGCCCTGACACTGCATATAATTATGCGATATGGCAGTAATTCGCCGACCTTAGATCTCTAGCTTATTATTTAATAAGGATTCTTCATTTACAGAAATCTTTTTAGATATCTATTATATTGTTTGCATTTTTTTCTTGCAAAGTCCATAAATTACAATAATACAGGCCGATTCGGGTAATCATTCGTCTATTTCGGCTGTATGACAGTATATGTAACTCGCCGATCTTCGATCTCTTGCTTTATTAACCAAAGGCGAATTGAAATTTACAAAATAAAAGAAAGAAAGAAACTTTTAAATATCTTTCATAATATTTATATTTTATAAGATGAATATTAACAATGCAACAAAAACGTTAAAAAAATACAATAGACTAAATTATACGTCGATTCCGGTAATCCTTCGCCGATTCCGACAGTATGGCAGTAACTCGCCGATATTAAATATCTTGTTTAATTAATAAAAAGTGATTTTATTGACAATAATCTGATTACATATCATTGCTATTGTTTATTTATAATCAAGGGTGCAAACATTTTGTTTAAAGTATATAGATAAGCAAATTACAGGCCGATTTCGGTAATCCTTTGCCGATTCCGGCAGTTTGCCCGTTTTCGCTGATCATAAATATTTGTTTATTATTATCATTATTTAAAAGCGATTTTTTCACAATCTCTAGCAAGATTAATGATAATATTTAGGTTTTATAAAAAACATGCAAAAGGAACATTAAAAGTTGCATAAACAACGAAATAACAGGCCGATTCCGGTCACGGGCAGTTTGGCAGTAGCTCGCCGATATTAGATCTCTTGTTAAATTAATCAAAAGCGATTTTATTTATAAAAATCTTTTCATAAATCATTGATATTGTTTATATCTTATAAAATTGCAAGAAAACACTTAAAAAGTTTAATTATTACAAAGTTACAGGTCGATTCCGGTAATTCACCGCCGATTCCGGTCGATTCCGGTAATTCGGCCGATTCCGGTAAGTCGTGTAACCCTATCCCACATATTCATGAACTTATTCTAGATTATCTCTGTCTTTGAAGATAGATAAGGGGAATGCAAATGGGCTATTTATCATGTAAAGGGCACTGATTTACCTTGTCTTTTAATCTGCTAACTTTAACAAAAATTTGAGCTGTCAAAAGAGTGATAAAATACCCCCACCATCTCTTTGACAAAGGATTTAATCCAAGTCCAATTATCATTATATTTCAAAGGTGAAAAGTAAAGAAAAATTTAAAGAAAGTCTTTTGGGCAAGAGGAATAAGAGTTTATAGAGTGGACCTGAAAATTGTCTGACGTTTAACTTTAAAGGTGTGACCTTGATCAGGCACAAGGGTGGCATGGGTCCTTCAAGTTGCCTTGTTGCAGTGAACTGAGCAAAGTTTAAGGCGCACCAACTCAATTTAGGTCAAATGGCACCGAAACAGGAAAGATGATTTTGGATAACCTCAGCTGTTACAAAGCTAAATATAGATATCAGGGCGCTTTAAGCATCTACTTAAAATCTGGAGAGAAGGCTAGAAGACACTGCCTAATAACACTTTAAGTCGAATAATGATGTATAAAATCAGAAAATGAACATAATTATCATTGATAAGAACTATAGTGACAATGACAAAAAGTTACTTTAACATATCCATTTTGATAAATTAACATATTTAACAGAGCTCCAGATAATTTTTTGGGGCAAGGGGTTTTTACCCCTCAAAATCTAGAGTGAGGGGTAAAATGCAAAACCTGAAAAACATAAGGGATAAAATCTGTAAACGCATTTTGGATTTCTTTATAATAAACAACTGATTTTTTTTCATTCTTTTTTTTATACAAAACTTACAAATAAAATATTGATTCAATGTGAAACAATATAAAACATGCTCTGTAAAGTACTCAAGTTTAAAATACACAGCAAAAATTATTTCATATTAATTATATCAATGATATTTTTCTCTTTTTTTCTGTTGGCATGTTGTTGTTGAAAATGTATCACACTATTTTAAAATCTGCCTTTGTCAGTTCTTGAACTATTACCTACACAATTTTCCATGTACAACAGTTTAAACAATTATACTCAGGGCTCTAGGAAACGCTTATTTGAGCACAATTTTACGCATACTTTTTGCAAAAGGACGCTTAAAATATCCAACTGGCAGTCCCTTGTACGCATAAAATTCCAAATCCATGTATCATTGCGTCCTTCTCATATGCAATATACAGCAGCTAATGTGTAAGTTTTAAGGCGGGGCTTTACGCTTGTCAAATACAATGCGTCCTCAGCCAATCAGGATGCAAGTTTTTCCAATAATCTAATTGAACCTGAGGTCGCGTGTTGTTTATGATGTTTTGACATGCAACAAACACGGCAAAGACAATCAGTGAAAATTGCGGTGTTGATTTTATTGACCGTTTGAAATCACTTGTGCCGATTCTTAATAATTTTCAGGAAATAAACAGACCAATCAGATGACGGTTGTATATGTTTGTCAAGATGGCGGTGTTTTTATAGAAATTTCAATTGAGCGTAGACATCTTCTTATGGGAGTAAGAGTAGTTACCCTTGTCTATATATTAGTATATAGTGTAATGGGACTTAGAAGTCTTCTCACTTCCCCTCAGAGCGTGCACGTCGCTGAGAAGGCACAGGTCATCGGCAGAAGATTTACAGCTTGGCTGGTAGCAAACACAACTCAACTAAATAAAAGCCCCCTGTAGGCTGTAACAATGGGATCACTACTTCGTCCACAACTGCGGACCAGCTGCCGGTGTCTTGACTAATGCCGAGGGGAGTGGCCCTACAAAGTAGGCTGAGACGACGAGGATGGTGTGCTAGGGTGCGTGAGCCCCTAGTACAGATAGACGGCTTACAGTGTGTCCTGGCTAGTCGTACGTGACTCACATACGGATAGAACTTTTGGCTAGCAGTACGGGCCCGTAAGGCTAGCCACTTCCTTAACAAATAGATGAATATCACTAGACCTTCACATAAATACAGGTGTATGTATATCAATCACTGTCCAATAATCTTAACCTCTCACAATGAAGGTGATTAAAATAATCTTCAAGAAA
This sequence comes from Ruditapes philippinarum, assembly GCF_026571515.1. Classification (NCBI taxonomy): domain Eukaryota; kingdom Metazoa; phylum Mollusca; class Bivalvia; order Venerida; family Veneridae; genus Ruditapes; species Ruditapes philippinarum. Next base: position 26,284 of record NW_026856848.1, on the reverse strand, counting down.
TATTATTAGATTAAGTCAAAACTAAAATGATAACTAACAAATAAAAATTGGGGGAGAACTGTCTGCATATTTCAAATTTGGGAGAGAAGCGGGCATAATCCGGTCATCGTCCCCCAGGGGACAATCTTTTTTTTAAGTTACTATATTTGGCGTGACTTACATTAGATGTAATCAGTATCATGTAAACGCTTGAATTAATTTAAGAAACAAATTATTACTCATAATGCGCGCGCATTAATTATCCCTGTAAATCGTACTTGCGAATTAGCCTTCTTAGGCTTAATGTGAAATAATATGTATTTTAAGGAATAATTCAAATTCAGTCCATCGTGACATTCCATTAAGAACATATCTAATTGTAAATGACTTTAGTTCCATCTACAAAATTTTACGGAATGAATGGAAAGCGATAATTCGTATTCAGTTTATTCCGTTTAGAGCATATCATATTGTATGTTATTTCCTTCCATTTGTGATATTTTACGGAATGAATGCAAAACGATTATTCAAATTTAGTTCAATCCGTAAAGAACACATCAGATTATTAATAAAATTGGTTACATATTACATATATAAAGTTTTACGGAATGAATCAAAACGATACGTCCCCAAGTAAAGAACAAATCAAATGGTTGATCAATAAGGTTCTATTTCTAATATTTTATGGACTGGAAAACCATAATTCAAATTTGATTCATTCCTTAAATATCACATTTGTGCGCAAGTAAATTTAAGTTCAATATATTTAATTTTACAGAATGAATTCAAAACGATACTTCAAATTTAGTTCATTCCGTAAAGATCACATCAGATTGTTAATAAATTTGGTTTCATATATAGTTTTACGGAATGAATGCAAATCGATACGTCCCTTGGAAAGAAAACATCAAATGGTTGATCAATAAGGTTCCATTTCTAATATTTTATGGACTGGAAAACGATAATTCAAATTTGGTTCATTCCGTAAATATCACATCCGTGTGCAAATAAATCTAAGTTTAATATATTACATTTTACGGAATGAATGCAAAACGATACTAAAAATTCAGTTCATTCCGTAAACATCACATCAGATTGTTAATTAATTTCAATATCAAATATATAATATATGATATTTAATCAATATATTAAATTTAACGGAATAAATGCAAAATGATAAGTTCCCAATTCAGTTCATTCCGTAAATATTACAACAATTTTATAAATAATAAGCTTTTATATTTGATATTTCACGGAATGAATGCAAAATGATAATTTAAATTCAGTTCATTCCGTTAAGATTACATAATGCAAGGCAAAAGAATTGATTGACTATTTTATATCGCGGCTGTATATATATAATCCGGTCTTTGTCCCCGGGGACTTTGCCCACAGCACTTTCAAGTAATGAAAATTACTATAAAAACATATATTTCTTTGAAAAAGTCATTAAGACACTTCCCCCAAAACATACCAAGCCCCATTTTATAAAATGAAAGACCCCCCAAGAAAACCCTCTTCCCGGGAAAACTTCCCTACAGTGTTAGCGATTTTCCCTAACTTTACTGAGTACCTGGGACTCAGTGCTAATAGATCTGTTACGTCCCAATTCAAATGGAACGAGTCCTCAATTACAAAAATGTCAATGTTTGCATAACTTCATAATACAATCAAATTTGTGACTGTTGATGTTCGCGGATATCATTGATAGGTTGGCCCAAAACGAGGCCGAGCACTTGCTCCTAGTCTACGTTTGGGATATAAATCTGCATTGCTAATGAGAAAGGAACAAATGAAAATGAGGTGAAAGTCAAGTTCTTATAATACAATTTATTTAAAGTGAATAGAAAATCATTTTCAAGCAGAGCAAAAAAACTTAAGAGAGAATTGACCAATTATCGGGGAAAAAGTGTTTCATCCCAGGGACTCAACAGCCCTTTTTTTCTTTCCTCCCTGGCAATTTTAGAGAGTAAATTGATATGTTTACTCAGTAAACGCGAACACTGCCCTATATATAGTTACGAGGCAAAAGAAATGATCGAATATTTCATATTGCCGCTGTATATATATAATCCGGTCTTCGTCCCCGGGGACGTTGCCCACAACATTTAAAATGTTATAATATATAAGTTTATAACAGGTATCAAAATGTTTTAATATGGTTTATTAAAATTAAGAATGAAATGGAGACATGTTTTATAGTTTTGACAGCGAGAATGCGCGCGCATAGTAAATATTTTCAAGCGTTTACATTATACCGATGAAATCTGTCACTGAAGTCGCTCTGACAATAAAAAATACTTTTAAAAAAACTTATTGTCCCCTGGGGGACGATGACCGGATTATGCCGATAACCGTCAGGGGAGGAAACAGTTTGGGAGAGAACCATCAGGGAGAGGAACTGGTAAGGTAAGTGTGAGAATGCAAACAGGACGTTTCGGCCCCAAACCAAATCGGCCCCAGTGGAAAATTCGGCCCCTGGAAGTTTCGGCCCTTTTCCGCAAGACGTTTCGGCCCTACTATATAGTACAGACAATTAATTAAATTAATTAACAACACTTAATTTAATTACAATTAAACAATTATGATTCTTTAATTCTTTAGATAATTATTTATTATCTTTTGATCTCTTGAACCATATTTAGATATATGTTAATGTTTTTAAAGGTGTAACAAACAATAAAGGCAGGTTAATCCTTAATTTATAAAACAAACCACTAAAACTTCTTGATTAAGAAAGTTAATTACAATTATTCCTTAGAAAACAGTATCTTTTATCTTAATTAAACTATTGGCCTACGTATTTTTTTCAAGGTGTAACTAATTAACTGTTTATAGCTTTATGTAAGTAATATCAGAGAAAACTTCAAAAGATTTAAAAAAAACGGTTTGCTATAATCTCCTGATAATATTTTTAATTATTTTTGTTATTAGATAATGATAGCTATTTATTGTGAGATATTTATAAGGAAGTGGCTAGCCGTACGGGCCCGTACGGCTAGCCAAAAGTTCTAGCTGTACGTGAGTCACGTACGACTAGCCTGGACACACTGTACTGGCTAGCCGTACGGCACTTTTCAAAATTATATGGAAGTCGAAAATGCATATGTTATTTTGTGTCTTTAAACGACTATTTTAATCAAATCTCCGCATTTGTCCTAGTACATGTGTTCACCTTAATAAAGATGCTCCGCAATTTTGCAAAAAAAAAAAAAAAAAAAAATGAATACGAATACAGTATGTAAGCGTTGTATAGGCTATCTTAATGAAATTAAGTGTCAAAGTTGCATGTTATAACGTCCTTAATTTTATGATTTGTATGAAAGATGAAATGTTAAATCTGTTAATTAAGCACATGGATCGAATAAATAATGATCGGAGGGGAATAATAAGAATATAAGAAAAACGGTGAAAAGGAAAAAATAATTTTAATAATGCAAACTTTCCTTAATGATGGACGATGGACAAACTTCTATACCGTCGGTAATTGACACAATTATCAGAGCCCAACAACAATTTTTTTCGGTGTTTATTGTTTTGTTTTGTTTTTCAATTTAAAAATTAAACTTAATGAAACAAAAAAGGATTATTATCAAAATTTTGTAAACTATTTCAATTGATGTTATTTAACTGCATCCAAACGCTATTTTTTCTCGACCTCTTGAGATGACAATTAAAGTACGAACATTAATTCTTTACTGAAGCCAACACGTTGATTAATCTATAAAAAAAGTAAACATTCTTGACTAAAATCCTCGCTTAAAGTCATAATAAACATATGTACTTTCGCCTTCCATAAATTTTTGAAAAGTGCCGTACGGCTAGCCAATACAGTGTGTCCTGGCTAGACGTACGTGACTCACGTACGGCTAGAACTTTTGGCTAGCCGTACGGGCCCGTACGGCTAGCCACTTCCTATTTATAAACATTGAAGTTAACATTAAATGCAACAAGTATCTAATTGTTAATGGTTTTGGTAAAAAATTAATCTTTTACGCAAAATATATATGAGTTATCGTAATCTTTCAAGGTACTTGGAAATTGGCGTTCTACTTCATGAAAATTGTCATTTATGATTATTTATATAACCAGGGCTCATCCGGAAGGGCGATTCAGGCGAAAACTTCGCCGTGTATATTCCAATTTCGCTCTTCCGATTGATCAAAGAGAAGTCAACATCGCCGATAAAATCTTAATTCCCAAATAGTAATTACTTAGCGATGTAAAGAGCAGAGATTGTATCCGCCCATATGACGACCGCTAATTATCATTATCCAATCAGAGCGTCGCTTTATACTACCCTTCACCTGTAAGCGAAGCGATAGACCGCCTACTCTAAACAATAAATAATGAGAGCATCGGCCCGAAACGGTATAATTGTGTGATAGTTTTGCGAGTTTAATACGGGATTTGGCGATAATTATACATTGTTTTTTCCCCGATTATCTAAACACGTGCAATCTTCCCTAATTGATATACACGATGCACTTCGATGGTGGGTTTTTAACCCGAGTAAAGTCGATGTGCAATGGATTTTTCACGGCTATCACAAAACTGTTAGTCAATTAAAAATAATCAATTTCATTAATGATCAGCGACCGGATTAAAAACTTAATCATAGTTTTGAATGATTTCAGTCTGTTAACATCAATTTTTACTGTAAAATTGTTATGTCGCTCACGTCATGGCTACAAGGCGAAATGCCGAAACCGAGCAGTAAGAAAGTTGCTGATTCTGATAGTTACACCTACGAAAGCCAATTCGCAAAAATCTTGCGATTGGTATGTTGTAGACAGTGGGGGTGTTAGGCATTGTTCTCTTTGTAGAAATGCCAAATTTGACACAGTTTACGCACGTGGGCAAGACATCCGGGCTAAACTACATATCGGTCGTATATCATGTAATGTATATATTAAACAACAAAATTTGTCAGGAAAGAAGTGTTCTTATTGTTTCAATATATATATTTGTTTTAATGTCGTAAATATGACGCTCAGATTAAGATTTATCAATATTGTAAATTTTAAAAAGCATTTTTTATAAAGATAATTACCTAATTTAACATTTCATGAAAATAAAGGGAGGTAATTAGAAATTAATTTTCTCCAATTTCTCAGTGAAATTTTTCAATAAGAAATGAATGTATGTAATTTTAGTGATCAAATATAATGTGCACAAATGTTTGCAGTACATATTTTACATATTCTTTGATGTTTGAAAATTGTTTTATAAGCATAATTATATGCATATAAATATGACATTACAACATTCAGGACTTTGAAAGAAATTTCTGTTACCAGAACAGAAATTATTAATCATTATCCAATGTGACATCATCTTCTATTAAAGTGAGGTTAAGTATAAAATATGAAATTGATTTTATCATCATATCTTTTCTTACACATTATTATCAACAAATGTACATGAAAATATATAAACACATATTTAGAGAAAGCTTATAAATAGCTGATCAATAGATATCAAAAATAATTTTTTGTATTCATATTTGCAGCTCAAAAACATTTAGATGTCATTGCCAGATCTACTACTAATTAATCTACTTTTAATTAATACTACTATTAATTAATCTACTATTAATTAATAAACTGGAGAAATATTATAAGTGATGTTAATTGTGTTTATATTATAATTAAAGGATGTATAGCCATGCATGTTAATGCATACACATTGGGTTGTTTCCCTTCTCCCTAATTTTCGCGAGGAAGTCACTTCTCCCTAAAATTTCCCCCCAGGATGAGCCCTGATAACTATGAAATTTTGATATACCGGTTTAAAACACAGTACTTATTCTGGGGCCGATTTGGTAAAGGGCCGAAACGTCTGGGGCCGAAACGTCTTGGGTAATTTGGGGCCGATATGTCTTGGGGCCGAAACGTGAGAATAGTCTGTGGTAGACAGACGTTTCACTATTGAGACGGTTCACACCAAGACGGTTCACACCAAGACGTTTCACTCCCAAATGGGAGTGAAACGTCTTGAAGACATTTCACTCCCATTTTATACCAAAATTATTTTGATACGTATGATATACTACAATAGACCTTAATTTTACCTGGGATGTACTATAACGTATCGTATGTTCCAGATTTTACTAAAAAATAAAAGTTTGTACGTCATTATTGTTAAAGTTTTATTTTTTACTTTTTTACTTGATTAGAGATGTCTTTGATCTGATATCTTTTCAGATATTTATTCTTATTTAGGGAAGGATATCATATATGACCGGATATAATTGTATGAAAGTTGCAGTTCATTAAAGATTTTAATGATTATAATTTATAAGTGGTTATCTTTGCATTAATTAAGTATATTTTTATATCAATAAGTAAAAAAAAATCTGTAGATAATCTTACATAATATATTAAATATGATTATCTGATTAAATATTCCTTTATTTTTGTTATAATTTATAACCAAAACTTATGGAGGAGTTTCTGTTTCCATGACTTTGGTTTTAATTGGCTGAACATTGTCTAAAAATATTTCAATGGTCCAATAAACAACTAATTAATAACTGTTGGTGCTAAAGTGCAATGTTTATACAACTAATTTAAAAGTGATGTCAAACTGTTAATTGGTGGTCTCAGTGTTTATACAACTAATTAGGTGATTAGATTACTGTTAACACCACAATTACCTAAGTTTGTTTAATGGCTACTGTTCAATAAATTGATTAAGAAATAATTTAAAAGAATAATTAATTTTATGCACATTTTCTGCATTTCATTGACAAATATATTTACAAAAAAACTAATAAATATATTTTATATATTGATATTATTTAATTACTGTACTGGTAGTGGTTTCAATATTCAAACTAGTTCTTACAATGTGTCTTTGTTGTTCATGAACATTTTCATTTCATTATTCTATTATCTTTCTTGATTTATTATAAATAGAATTTTCTTGTGTTGTTACTCTTATAATAAAAACGATATTTCAGACATTTGTCTTTCATTTATACCTCTTATCATTTAACCCATAGTTAAATGAATATAATGATAATCTTCTAATAATTCATCATAATTACGTCCTCATTGAAACCAATATTTTTACTCCTAATAATTAACAGGAATTCTTCAAAACACTGTTTAAACGGAACAAAATTCACTTTTCTGAGCTGATACTATAGGCCTACTGTATCTATATAGATCATAATTATTTACACATTCTGTTATATTTCAGAAAAATTATACTTTTAGGCCTATAATTATTCTTCAAATTCATAAATTCTTCTTAACAATACTCTCAAATTCAACAAAATGAATCATTAAATTGAATTTCCCCTTCATAATGAAAATGAATTTTCTTAATAAAAACATCTAAAAAATGGGAGTGAAACGTCCATACAATTGACAAAATGGGAGTGAAACGTCTAGGTGTGAACCGTCTTGGGAGTGAAACGTCTCAATAGTGAAATGTCTTGGGAGTGAAATGTCTGACATTCATAGTCTGTCATAGTTTCTTGAATTTGACTATTCTCTACATATTTTCACACGCAAATTATAATCGGTAGGTTATTCTAAAATTATGAAATTTTCTCATCATAGAATACCTAGTAATGTTCCTATTACACGCCTTGCATCTTCGTTCCGACGCTCATACGAATCAACAATGGTAAATAACACTACTGGATGAATCCGACACACGAGATTTACAGCCATTTTGGAAGTGAAAGACCGGCTAATGATATGATTGGATAAAATAAAATAAATATTGGAATAAAAATATAAGTTTCTAAATTACTTGATTAATATATTCGTGAAATAAGAGAAAGTCGGTTGAACTAAAATACTGACTTTGGTTTCTTTAGTAGATCTATATTATCGTATTTAGTATTTATTTCATTTTCGACTTCCGGTTTGACTAACCAACAACAACAACAACACATTTTGTTTTTTCTTCAACATGAATTATTGCCGTATTATTTCTTGACATTTATGTGAGGACGCCGACACAATCTGGTAATAACAAGGCCGTCGTCGATGGTCCGGCCGGTCCGGCCTTGGCCTGACCAATATTTTGGCCAAAAATGAGTAAAAAAAAAAACACAAGAAAACAAAAAAAAAAAAAAAAAAAAAAAAAAAAAACGCATCGCTGATAAGCAATTTGACCCTTAACTGCAATACGCGGTAACATACAAACATGACGCGAAGAAACAAACTGGACACCCCCAGTCACTCAGTCAGTTTTAAGTTTATTTATACTCGCGCCGGACCGCCGCGCCGGAATAACCATATGTCCGAGATTATAGCATCCTTGCCGGTCCACTATGGTAGTCTCATCGGGGACGTCTTTGTCAAGCTGAATCTTCCTGGTAGCCCATTCTTCGTTCGTTGGTGGTAGAGGAGACGACACTACTGTCAAGGCATCATATTCCTGACTGACGATAACAAAAACGGCTCTCATTAGCGCCAACCCTCCAGAGTGAGTCACGACAGGTTAACCAATCACCTCTGGTACTTAAGATGACTTGACCTTGACCTGCCGTGTGCCTTCTCCGCGACGTGCACGCCTCTGGAGGGATTTGGAGAAGAACTGGACACTGTTAATTGACCAGGTATATATGTAGGGGGACATCGACGTGGCTTCGGACAGTTCACCGTATATATTATGAATATCTTAAACTAGTATGCATGAATTCTCCGAGAACTTGATAACATTTTATTGATTGTACACGGTAACCATTCAAAAGTCATATTTTTATCACATATCCGTGCCGTTTTTGCGACTCCGTGAAATGGAATTGCACGGCCGTGCATGTATTTTGACGTCATTTGCGTTATACACAATAAATGTTAGCGTTTTTCTATGGGCGTCAATGAAAAATGGTTCTTTTTCACTTCAAAAGGTACTTATTTTTGGTATGTAATAAACAGAATATTAAATTCGTGTAAGTTCATTACTGAATTTATTGAACTCGATGAATAAAATATTATACTCGACAGAGGTCCGCATAATATATTTTCATTCAACTTCTGAAATAAATTCAGAAAAAAACAAGGGCATGTTCCGGCCTTAGTACTTTGAAGAAATCGATCTTGCCATGGCCAGTGTTACAACCGGGATATCGCGTACTTCAAAACGTGGAGGATTTATTTATTAAGGACGCACAACCTTTGAAGACCGAGTGAGCTAGAAAACTTGGTTTTGTTTGTGATTTCTATGGCAACGATATTTACCGAGACATCTTAGAAATGCAGCTTCAGCTGCTACGTTCACATTTGACAAATCAGAAAATAGTACTGTTACTCTACCTGACGCTTTGAAATTTGTGTCAAAACAGTCGGTGCTAGAACGAGCACTGTTCTCTGTTATAGATTTTGTTAGTAATGCCTGCTACTATAATGCTACCAGTGAAAGGACATTCTCGGCGCTCAGAAGAATAAAAACATACCTGAGATCGACAATGTCTGAAGTACGCTTAGGCGCTCAGAAGAATAAAAACATACCTGAGATCGACAATGTCTGAAGTACGCTTAAACAAACTAATGGTGACTCTTTATGTACTATTCTTCCATCATGGCATCGATTGTTAATTGTGTGATTTATGTTAAACAATAATCCACGCATTGTAATATTCCTTGCATTTGTTTTACAATAATTATCAGATAAAAATGTATTTAAAGAATTATAACAACATCAGTTATTGTTTATGTTTCATTTGCCAAATATCAATAATATTTATTCATCTTTTATGTACACCTGCCCGTCCGTTATGCAAAACTTAAATTTCACCACTTAAATCTGTAAAAAATGGCTGACATTTTACTATAAAGTGTACTAGCGACAGGTTGTAAACTGTGCCAAATATACGGTAAAACGCCCCTGAGAGCATCCTAGAATACAAAATTTTCCGGGGGAGCATGCCCCCGTACCCCCCTAGATTCTGCCTAAAACATACCAAATTGGCCGCACCAATCACAAAATCGTGACGACGGGCCTGAATAACTGATACTGATACATGAAGCGACGTACAACAGACACTTCACCATCCCATTGACTTAGCAATAGCACTAGCAGTCCAGACACTTCACCCTTCTTTTTACTGTTTAATAAAATTTGATCATTGAGACTCTTACGCCCCCATTGGTTTTGTGTTTTAGGCACAATATGAAAGTAGGCAAAGCCTATAACGGGAAATTAGATAAAACATTATTTTATTTTTCGTTCAGTATTTCATGTACTTTTGACCTAAAATGTGTTTAACATTGTTATTTATGCAATAAAATATCAACATACTAAAAAAAAATTATAATGTTATATTAATTTGAAAAAGGCAAAGCCTCAAAGCGAGCTCGATGTACTTTTAACGTGAAATAGTATGAAATAATCGCTCATTTTTATTTCAAATGCAGTGACGAGTGCGTGTGATGTTACACGTACTGCAGTCTTTCCGAAAGACCGTCGGATCGTCGGCCCTGACCGGTAAAAAATCAGAAGGTCCGATAAAAATATGTGTATTGACGGCCCAACGGTCGGGTAAAAAATTAAGGTTTTATAAAAACCTTACATTCAACATTTTGCAAAGGCCGATAATTTACCTAAATTCAAAACATATCAAAATGTTGTCATTACACAATATAAGCTCGTGCAATGCTTGTCAACTGTTATGATATCCATTCTCATAATGCAAACTTTTATGTAACAACGTAAGATAAAAACATCCGACAACTAGTACAATTAAAAGTCAATAAGCGGCCGCGTAAATTACATAAGCGGCCCAGATGTGAAAGGTCACCCGCTATTAGTTTGTTTACACAGAAAAAAGTGTCAGAGTATTAATTGGAACAATTTACGTCTTTAATCCACAGACTTAGAGTAATGCTAAATTACACGTGTGCTCAACTGGTGTTTAGCAGCGAATTTGAGATATGAAAGATCGTCCAAGATGTTGACAAAAATTAAACTATACTGTGAAGGTGCCAAAATCATTGAACAATTAATCTGTCAACTTCACTAAATTACCGATATATATATAATTCTGTTTACATATGCCAGACTTACCCTCTCATTTTGCCAGTATATAGTCTGTATGGAATTAAAGTTTAAATAGCAAAATCCATTGAATACATGTATAACAATATTTGTGTTTACATTTTGATTGTGGTGAAAAAAGATAACTTCACTTCGTTGATAATATAATTTTCTTTTTGTACACAAAATTTTTTGACTGCTGACACTTATCAAGTGACTCAAAATGCTATACTTATCATGTTTTTTTCGGTCCAGTAAAATCATGTTTGGTCCAGGAAAATTTTCAGTTTACAGGACCTACTGTCCAGTAAAACTCAGAAAACTTTCGCATAGACTGGTACTGTGTTAAATATGGCTCCGCTCCTGTTGTTAAATGAATAACGAGTTTTGAAAACGTTGATAAAACTTTGTTTATTTTATTTCACTCTATAATTTTTCAAGCGTAATAAAGATTATTAAAAGTGAAATAAATGTAAAACTTAAAACGTTTGCGACATTAAAATAGCGTACTTAATTTGTTTGTTTTGCACGTGCTGTTTGGCGCTACATTGTGACGTCACGTAAACAATACTTTAAATGTCTGTACAGCGTTAACGACTGAATAAAAGATATTGGTGTTCGATTCATTTTCTTAGTTAGACCATTTTCTTTCATTCTAGATAGTTTTCACAACAAAATTCGACAAAAAATTGTTTTAATTTATCAGATTTTTCAAACAAAATGGCGCCTTCAATTTTCATTTTACATTTCCGTTCGATATTTTATCGACAGCTTCCGTTATTCTGGTTTCCTGTCCAATTATGGTTCCCATAGACGTGCGCGGGTGACCAGTCTACACATCCGTTTTCAGTCAGAATTCCTCAGTTTTTATCGTTATCTTTAAATTCGAAAGGTTGCGATGTGTCCAATTCGGTACTTCGAACGAAAGTTTTCAAAACCATCAGTTAGCAGGTACTCGCGTTACCGTAAAGCTCGCTTTGCGAGCAGGCCCTTTGGGCCAGCTCTTCGAGCTCGCTATTATATAAACAGCGGCGATATCAAATGTTTGTTCATGTCTTTTTGCCTTGTAAACCCTAAAAAGGGAAATTTCTCTGGGATAACGGTTCTCCAAGGAGTTTTAAATTTTGTAGAATGTGGCTAGGTTTGTTTTGGGGGAAGTGTCTCGAAGATTTCTTTGCAGATTTTATAAGCATTTTCAGTAATTTTCAACAATAGTGCTGTGGGCAACGTCCCTGAGACAAAGACTGGTTTATATATACACAGCTGCGATATAAAATATTAGATCATTTATTTGCTTTATTAAGGGAATTTTTCTCTGGAAGAGGGTTTTCTGAGGGGGGGGGGGGGGGGCGTTTTATTTTATAAAATGGGGCTTGTTTGTTTTGAGGGAAGTGTATAAATGATTTTTATTGACAATTATATGTGTTTGCTGTGGGCAACGCCTCGGGGTCAAAGACTGGATTATATATATATGGCGACATTACGTTTACATGTACAATAATTTTCTTTGCATTGTAAAAGGAAGTAAAGTTTTCTAGATGTTTTTGATATAAGGCCGTCCTTAAAAAATGTTTGTTTGCAGTAACCCGACCCAGAATTTTCAAGGTGGGTAGGTAGGTTGATTTTTTTTTTTATTGAACTGTACTCCCAAATAAACATGGAATTTCAAAATGCTGGACAATATATGCTTTGATAATCTGGTAACAATTAATAAATTGATAACTGAATTCTAATTTAATAAGAACTACATTTTATTTCTTCTATTAACCTTTAAAAGAACGAGAACAAAGCACAAGGCATAATTTTCTGATTCAAAAAATTTTTTTTCATGGTCTGGATAAAAAAAAAATTTTTTTGAATCAGAAAATTATTTTATCCAGACCATGAAAAAAAATTTGAGTAGGGGCAAATTTTGTGAGTCAGTCGCGTTGCTGCAAACAAACATTTTTTTAAGAATGGCCTAAAGATACACATTGAAAATATTAATTGTTTTAATGTTTTTACATTAAATCTGTGAAATATTATATATGGAACCTTATTCATTAACAGTTTGATATATTCTTTACTGAATGAACTGAATTGGATTATCATTTTTGCATTCATTTGGTTGAAAATTATATATGAAAATACATTGTAAAATATATTAAAAATCAGATGTGCTCTTTACGAAATGAACTGAATTTGGAACTTATTATATTATTATTATCATCATCATTATTATTGTTATTATTATTGTTATTATTATTATTATTATTATTATTATTATTATTATTATTATTATTATTATTAATAGCAAATCTGTGACTTGGAAGTGATTCTGCAGAAATAATATTGAAATAGAAAGTTTATTAAAAATGAAGAAACAGTTTTAGGTTAGTATCTTAGTTGAAACATTTATAATTCCAGATCTAGTTTGAGGAATGGATTCTTTGAAATGGCAGCCGGGGCAGGTGCTGAAGATGGAGAAATTAGAGAGGTGTTTACTGGGATCAGATGAGATTCAAGTACCTGAGTGTCTGTTAGAACAAGTAAATATAATTTCCGAAATCATGTCTGCTGGAACAAATAAATGTTATCCTTAGAATAAAGAATCAGCTGTAATGGTATTGAAAAAAAGAAAGAAATTTCTGATTTACACAATAATAAATCATCTACTTCATCCTTTAGATTTGCTAACTAATTTGATAAGGTTTTTATACAAAGTGAGATGTTTGTAAAATATTTGTAGTAATAATGAATACAGAATAAAACTGGTAAGGTAATCAAAGAGTAATATGTATAGCAGATATAAATAAATAATTCCTAAAAAATAAAATTTGATAAAAAAAATCAACAATTGTAATTTGATCATCTGCTAGGTGTATAAGTAAAATTAACTATACAGTTAAGTATTTAAGGAGAATTCTTGCCTCTGGTCAAATTTTTTTTACTTATGTTGGTAGTATCAACAACTGTCTTTCTATTTCAGAAACATATATTTCACAGTGTAATGAGTCAGGAAACATGGAACAAAGTCCTTACTGAATCTCAGAGACAACATCTCATGGTAGGTTGGCAGCATTTTAGTATTTATTTATGCTTGATTATCATGCAGGTTCTTAGAAATGAAGTTAATCAAATCTCATTAAGGTCCGCCTTCTGAAACTTGCCTGTTTTCCATATGAGGAAACATGGTTGTGAACTTAGAAGGACTTGAATTTCACAATACATGTGTTGAGAATAAGACAATTTAACCACTTAACCACCTCTTGAGACATCTTAATCATTATGACACAGCCTAAAAGCAATGTTTTAATTATCCCCCGCCGAAAAATTTCGGCGGAGGATACAGAAATAGTCTCCGTCCGTCCGACCTTCCGTCTGTCCGTCCGTCCGTCCTTCCGTCCGACATTTTTGTCCGGAGCATAATTATCTCTAAAAGTATTTGAGTTATCAACTTGAAACTTCATAGGTGGATAGATCTCATTGAGGAGGTGTGCAGTGCACAAGAATGATAACTCTACCTTGCATGATTTTTGAGTTATTGCCCTTTGTTATTTTTCAAAATTGATTTTTGTCCAGAGCATAACTCCAAAAGCCTATGAGATATTAACATGAAACTTCATAGGTGCATAGATCTCACTCAGGAGGTGTGCAGTGCACAAGAATGATTACTCTACCTTTCATAATTTTTGAGTTATTGCCCTTTGTTATTTTTCATACCTAATTTTTCACCTGAGTGGAGCATAACTCAAAAAGTGTTTGAGATATCAACATGAAATGTCATAGGTGGATAGATCTTATTGAGAAGGAATGTTGTGCACAAGAATGATAACTCTTCCCTATACAATTTTTGAGTTATTGCCCTTTTTCTTCATGCTATTTTGTCCAGAGCTTATCTCAAAAAGTATTTGAGGTATCAACTTGAAACTTCAAAGGTGGATGGATCTCATTGAGGAGGAGTGCAGTGCTTAAGAATGATAACTCTACCCTGCATCATTTTTAAGTTATTGCCCTTTGTTATTTTTCAAAAATTAATTTTTGTCCAGAGCATAACTCAAAAAGCTTTTGAGAAATCAACATGAACTTTCAAAGGTGCATAGATCTCATTCAGGAGGTGTGCAGTGCACAAGAATGATAACTCTACCTTTTATAATTTTTGAGTTATTGCCCTTTGTTCTTTTTCATACTTAATTTTTCTATTCAATTTTTTTCTCAAAAAGTATTTGAGGTATCAACTTGAAACTTAATAGGTGGATAGATTTTACTGAGGAGGGATGCAGCACACAAGAATGATAACCTACCCTGCATTATTTTTCAGTAATTGCCCTTTGTTATTTTCAGCCATCAGTATTCACATAGGTTTCAAATCTGTAATCACTATAGCCATCAGTTTTCATTACCAAAAGACCTCTTAAAATGGAATTATTCCCCTCTACTACATATACATTCTTCCAATGAGCAAACACATTCGGCGGGGGATGGCCATGTTGACATGGCTCTTGTTGATCTTATTGTAATTGTTTTTACTCTTTTTTTATCTTTTCTTAAACTTAATAATATACATGTATTCACACCCAGAGGTGCTAATGTGTTTCTATTTATTGTACCTAGGTGAATAAGGTGATAAAGGTACTGCTTCTGTTTGGATTGGATTATTTCTCAATGAAGTGGTCAACCTTCTTTAAAGTTTGTTACAATTTACAAAACTCTACTCTGTACTCTTTTAAAGTTTAATATATAATTCAATATAGTTTTTTGCACCACTTTACATTAGAAAGTCTTGTCTTTTGATTTCAGACATTTTTACCAAAATTTCCAGAGAAAGAAAATGAGGAAAGGAGGGATACCCTAAGGTAATTACAGCTAAATTATATCAAGTCTTACTATTGTAAAATCAGATGTTTTTGCAAGGTCAAAATTTTGCAGAATGAACATTTGGGATTGATAAGCAAGGCTATATATTTGGTAGTTATTACATCATTTGTTAACCAGGTTTTCCGAAGGAAAAAACTGGTTATTAGATTGAGGTATGTCGGCGGGCGGATGGGCGGGCGGGCGGGCGTAAACAATTTCTTCTGTGCGCAACTCCTCCTACATATCTCAATCGATTTTGACCAAACTTTCACAGAAGCTTTGTCATCAAGTGCCCTGGCGCATATTGTCGGGGTTTTGCCATTGGATAATATTTGACCTAATTATGGCCCTTTGTTGTTTTTTCTTATATAGAATATATAGTGAACAATTTCTTCTGTGCGCAACTCCTCCTACATTTATCAACAGATTTTGACCAAACTTTTACAGAAGCTTTGTTATCAAGTGCCCTGGCACATATTGTCGGGGTTTTGCGATTGGATAATATTTGACCTAATTATGGCCCTTTGTTTTTTTTATATAGAATATATAGTGAACAATTTCTTCTGTGCGCGATTCCTCTTACATTTTTCAACGGATTTTGACCAAACTTTCTCAGAAGCTTTGTTATCAAGTGCCCTGGCACATATTATCGGGGTTTTGTGATTGGATAATATTTGACGTAATTATGACCCTTTGTTTTTTTTTCCTTATATAGAATATATAGTGAACAATTTCTACAGTGCGCAACTTCTCCTACATTTCTCAACAGATTTTGACCAAACTTTCACAGAAGCTTTGTTATCAAGTGCCCTTGCGCATATTGTCGGGGTTTTGTGATTTGATAATATTTGACCTAATTATGCCCCTTTGTTTTTTTTTCCTCAATATATAATGATCAAATTCTTCTGTGCTGAACTAGTCCTACATTTCTCAACAGATTTTGTTCAAACTTTCACAGAAGCCATATCATCAAGTGCCCTGGCGCATATTGTAGAGGTTTTGTGATTGGATAATTTTTGACCTAATTACGGCCCTTTGTTTTTTTTTCCTTATACAGAATATATTTTTTCCTTATACAGAATATATAGTGAACACTTCTTCTGTGGCAATTCCTCCTACATTATTCATGTTTTACATTGCACATAGTTACATTGTTTATTGCTTGTATTTGTAATTCAAATACAACATATTTATCTACAATGGAGATAATTGAAAACCTGGTTTCGTGGCATTGCCATGTTTCTTGTTAAATTGATATGATGGTTAGATAATCATACATAGCAAACATTTATATTTCAGTATAACTTTAATTTGGGACATAAGCGAAATGTAATCCTTTGCAAAAGATTTTAGTTTATAGCATTGTAGTTGTGAAAGGATAGAAAAAATATTTTTTCTGTGTAATAATTTGAATATAGGTTATTAAATTTACGTGAAATATTTTTAAAATAAGAAAGAAACCATATTACCAGTAGTTATAGAAAGATTATCAGAAATGAGCATAGGCTTGTATAATTTGTATTTACTTTAGATTTCATGTTTATATTTAATTACAAAGGATATTAAATGTTAATAGTATTGTTATTAAATAAGTATCTACAATACTTTAATTTATACATGTGTTATATAATGTACAATGAGTAAAAAGTCTACATAGCAATATTATCAAATTTATACAGCATCCTCTGATGTCATCATTATTTTTTCAGGAAACTTTTTAATGGAGACAACTTTAAATTTGGTAACCCATTACAAAAGTTCCAGTATCATCTTAAAGGTAAGTAAATCAAATCATGAACATCTCAGAATGATTTTCATAACCTATCAAGCTGACAACAACAACAAAAAAAGACAGAATTAATGTATTGTATTATTACCTAGTGTAATTATTAAATAGAATGATTTTGGGTCATCAGTAGCCATAATGGTCACTGATTTGATTCTCTGCTGACACCTGAGCAGTTAAATACTGCCAGGGACTTTGGACTCTTTCATGTGAAGAAGTTGTTCAGATAGCTCAACGAAGATTGATGGTTCTACTCAGATTCAGTTAAGTAACATAGTTATTCAGCAGGCTTACTGCCTTACCATGCCTGAAATATTTCACTGAGGGGTTATTTCACTTGTTAAAGTGGAAGTGCTCATATGACTGTTGTAATGCTTGTACAGTATGAAGCTGAATCATAACATAAAAATATAATTTAACTATTGATAAATAAGTTTAGATAAATGTTTAAACATACTTGGTAAGGTATTTCATTTCTTACATATAAAACATGTATTAAGGACTTCACCTGCTTTGAATTTTGTCAGTTATTTAAATGAGGTGTTTATAAAGATACACAGAAAAATCACACAAAAATTCAGCATGCCGCAGTCGGGACTTAAACCATGAGTCCCTAGATTGCAAATCCTTTATGCTAACCACTAGACCACATATGCCATGAAAAACAAAATACATGTACAACAATTTTAGATAATCTATGCTGTATAGTCATTGAATATGATTCTGATTCTATTTTAGATAGGGAAAATCCAATCAGTCAGTGGATATGATACTACACCCAGTTATAACTGAGCATGCGTTAATCATATTCACCTATTGAATATATTTTACTCATGCACAGTGAATTGTCTTTGCTGAATGGTTTTTGAATATAAGTCTGATTCTATTTTTAGAATTGGGAAAATCCAATTTAGCCAGTGAATATGATACTACACTCATTGAATGTGATTTTATGATCTGTTCTGTTAATTACTGTTTGAACCTGTGAGATTGCAGCTATTTTAGTTAATAAAATAAAATACGATATGTTTATACTTCAGATGGAAGCTATTCCCCAGATATTGCTAAGTACACTAGTATGATTAGGAGGATGAAGCATCAGGAGTATAGGAACAAACAGAAAAGATATTATCACAATCTGCTTAAAGAAATATTGCTTTCTAGACAGGTTCTTAATTTGTTTATGATCTCAGATTCAATGTTGATTGATAGATCCCTACTCTGACCTTTTATTGGAATGACAATAAATTTAACCACAAACATTGACATGCACTCTTTTGATGATAAAGAGGCTGTGGTGAAATTCTTATTTTATCCACTAATCTGATAATAAGAATTAGACAGGTTAGGGATCTATGCTAATAATATTGTTATAAGAAAATTGTGATCTTGAATCAGTCAGTAGTGTATATTACATTTTAGTTGTAACTGACAAAGAAAAGTAAGTTCTGGGGGCAGATTTGACTTTGGTAAGATCTTTACCATTGTTTCCTTACACCACTAATAAGTACAGTAAGCATTGCATATATGTGTAAACACAGGTTCATATGACAATTGTGTGAACAGTTACATGATTTATATTTCAGTCAAAAAGTAGATAACTAAGTAAGAATCATCATAAACATACAAAATATATAATAGTTAACAAATTTGTCACTGCTGTTAACATCTCAGCTAAAGATAAATCTCTGAGACTTGGGTGATACTTTTGTTTGATACATGTACCTTGGCTGAACATCCTCTTTGATCGAATATGTTGAACCAATTATTATAAGATTTAATATGTTTGTAAAGATTTTCTCTGAATGTTGGTGTAAAGGTGTTAAGTGCTGAAATGATGTATGTAGGGGCACCTGGAATCTTCTTCCACCAGTTAGGAAAGCTGTAAACTCTTCTTATGGTCGTTCCTGAGTAGATGTTACAACAACACATCAAAATAAAAACTCCGAGGAAATATTAAACATTTGATATACATCTAAATGTAAAAAACTCAAAGAATTAAAGATCCTGTAACACATTTTTTTATTGTTTTATATCATAAATATGATGCTCAAATTAAGATTGGTCAATTTTGTAAGTTCCAAAAAGCATTATTCATAAAGATATTACCAAATTTAACATTTCATATAAATAAAGGGAGGTAATAATAAATTATTTTCTGTTAAAGTCTAAGTAAGAAATTAATGCATATATTTTAATGATTACATATGATATGTACAAATATTTGCAGTACATATTTTACATATTCTTCGATGTTCGGAAATTGTTTTAAAAGGACAATTGAATAAAATTTCACTTAAGTGTGGTATACAACCTCAATTACAACATACAGGATCTTTAAACATTTGATATTAACAGTGTATAAAATGTTTACAGAGAGTGTTTGATCAGCTAGCAGAGCTACCACCGGATGAACCAATCAAGTTTGAGTATGAGCCTCCAAAACAAGTCAAAGAAAATCCAATTAAGCAGAGGGTACAGAGGAAATACAAAAGGTCACTTTAACATTTGAAATATGTATTTGTATTTTTTTTTACACTTGATGGGGCTATTAAGGGAAAATTTCCTGAGTGTATGATAATTTTTACACAGTAATTATGTAGGGTTTTAACATTTACATGTGTTTTGCTTGCATAACAAAAAATCCAAGATACAAAGTTCTGTTTACAAAGTAGTGTTTGTAACAGATCATTTATAATGCTTCTTAAAAATTCAGTTTTATTAATAAAGGACTTTTATGCTATGCAAGTTTCAAAACTCAACATTTTAATGAAATTTGTTCATATTTAAAGCTTATGATGGAAAAATTTGTAAAACAAGCATGCAGAATTTTCTCATTTCATCTTCATTTTGCATAAGCTTAAGTTGTTATAAACACTTTTTTAAAGCCATGGCAAGAGTAAATGTTTTCCTGAGATTATTTATGATTTATTTGAATAATTGTCTATTTTTGTTTAGGTACTTGGAAGAAGTGAGGAAGGAATCTGGAGCAGGTGATATATCTTCAGATGATGATGATGGAAGTAAGTAATGTATTGTCCTGTATTAAATATAGAACTGTCAACTGTCCATTTCAAAGAGTTCAAGGTCAAGTTATAAAGAATATGCATGTGTCAACTTACATGTATGGTATTGCATAGTAAAAAATGCAGAATGATATTGTATGGTTCATTACTGGTAACTTGAGCATGCATTTATTAATGTTAGATCTGAGTATCAACAGGTATGTGCTCTATGGATGTAAATTATGAACCGATTATCATTACTCTTTAATTGGTTACTGTTGATAGCAGTTGTGACTCTGGAAAATATTATGTTTACATATTGTAAATGTATGTTTGAAGCTATGAAGTGGGAGGGGAGTATAAATTTGTTTTTTGTTGCCATGCATGGTTGGTGAAATTTTTTCAGTAGATATTTATAAAAAAAAAAAAAAAAATTTCTATTCTTATCATTGTTTATTGTATATTCCTATTGGTTTGTTTTGAATGATCAATCAATTATATAAATGTGAAAAATGAAAGAAAAAGTACCATGATAATGTCTAAGCGAGAGTGCATTTGACCAAAATAGTTGAGCTTTTCCAAAAGCTTAACAGAGATGTAATAATGTAAAATGAAAAGGAAACTGAGTGGAAAACTAACATTTTAGAGATAGTTATTAATTCATGTTATCTAATATCAGGTCCAGTGGACAGAAGTAAACAACAGTTGTTCAAGTCCCTGAACCCAGTTCCCTCCCCAGAACCAGTGACACCTAGCGTTCATTCTACATACGCAGCTAAACTAGAATATGTAAATGGTGATTTAGGTAATATTCATATAACAAGCTATGATATATTAAAGATATATTATGCTCAAATTTGATATAAGAAAATATTGATAATTACTACACAGTCTCTTTGTAAATATAAAATAAACCTGTTTTGACTTCACACAAAGTTGATATGTAATGTTTAAAATTCTGTTACAATATGAATAGTGTCAATAAAAAACTGGCATTTTTTTAAAGAGAAGAACTTTTCTTGACATGTAATAGGGAACCCAGCTTTCCATAATTTATTCATTGTTTTTTTCAAATTAGACATATTCAGTAAGAATTTCATAGATTTCAATAAATTCCTGTGATTAGAATATTTTACTAAAGGATGAGCATAGTAAATATATCTTTAATAAAAATAATGTAATAAAAATCCATTCTTATATTATTATGTAATTGATGAATTGATAATCTATGTGTACATATTTGAGGCAATGAAAAGTGTTAAAAATATGATACATATAGACATGTATTACAAATTATTTCTCTTATGTATTTAATGTGTTGAAAATATTTTGTTATTTTACACTTTACATAGTAAACTAAAGTTTCATGCCTAGAAAAATGGGTCGTATAAATGTATGAATTATAGTGTTAATTATGTCTCCCAAAATTTTTGGGAGACATATTGTTTTAGCCGTCTGTCCGTCCGTCTGTCCGAGCAAACATTTTGGGTTTAGGGGCTATAAAACAGTAAAGAGAACAATAGGTTCATTCCGTGATCAAAGGGTTTATGGGCTAGTAGCCCTTAAGAAAACAAAGAAAATAACAAAGAAAATAGCCCCTAAACCCAAAATGTTGGAACGTCCGTCCGCCCGGTTGTCCGTCCGCACTACCGAATAGGGATAGGGGGCCATCTAACTGTAAACAGAACAAAAGAGAACAATAGAGTTCATTCCGTAACAATAGAGTAAGGGGCCATTGGCCCTCTATTAAACAATAGAAAATAACAAAAGAAATGGCCCCTTATTCCATTTCGGCCGGTTGTCCGTCCGTTCGCATTGAGCTTGTCCGCCCTTCACAGGTCAAACTACTGGTGGGATTTCAACCAAACTTTACAGGAGTGATCAGTACCATCCCTAGTTGTGCACATCACCGGCATGTTCCGCTTCGCTGCACAAAATGGCTGTCTGAGCTAAAAAATAGAAAAATCTTGTCCGCCCTTCACAGCTTAACTACTGGTGGGATTTCAACCAAACTTTACAGGAGTGATCAGTACCATCCCTAGTTGTGCACATCACCCGCATGTTCCGCTTCGCTGCACAAAATGGCCACCAGAGCTAAAAATAGAAAAATCTTGTCCGCCCTTCACAGGTCAAACTACTGGTGGGATTTCAACCAAACTTTACAGGAGTGATCAGTACCATCCCTAGTTGTGCACATCACCCGCACGTTCCGCTTCGCTGCACAAAATGGCCGCCAGAGCTAAAAATAGAAAAATCTTGTCCGCCCTTCACAGGTCAAACTACTGGTGGGATTTCAACCAAACTTTACAGGAGTGATCAGTACCATCCCTAGTTGTGCACATCACCGGCATGTTCCGCTTCGCTGCACAAAATGGCCGCCAGAGCTAAAAATAGAAAAATCTTGTCCGCCCTTCACAGGTCAAACTACTGGTGGGATTTCAACCAAACTTTACAGGAGTGATCAGTACCATCCCTAGTTGTGCACATCACCGGCATGTTCCGCTTCGCTGCACAAAATGGCCACCAGAGCTAAAAATAGAAAAATCTTGTCTGCCCTTCATAGGTCAAATTATTGGTGGGATTTCAACCAAACTTTACAGGAGTGATCAGTACCATCCCTAGTTGTGCACATATAAGACACGTTTCGCTTCGCTGCACAAAATGGCCGCCAGAGCTAAAAGTAGAAAAATCTTGTCCGCCCTTTACAGCTTAAACTACTGGTGGGATTTCAACCAAACTTTACAGGAGTGGTCAGTACCATAATTAGTTGTGCACATCAACGGCATGTTCCTCTTAGCTGCACAAAATGGCTGCCAGAGCTAAAAATAGAAAAATCTTGTCCGCCCTTCACAGCTTAAACTACTAGTGGGATTTCAACCAAACTTTACAGGAGTGATCAGTACCATTCCTTGTTGTGCACATCACTGGCATGTTCCGCTTTGCTGCACAAAATGGCCGTCTGAGCTAAAAAATAGAAAAATCTTGTCCGCCCTTCACAGCTTAACTACTGGTGGGATTTCAACCAAACTTTACAGGTGTGATCAGTACCATCCCTAGTTGTGCACATCACCGGCTTGTTCCACTTCGCTGCACAAAATGGCCACCAGAGCTAAAAATAGAAAAATCTTGTCTGCCCTTCATAGGTCAAATTATTGGTGGGATTTCAACAAAACTTTACAGGAGTGATCAGTGCCATTCCTTGTTGTGCATGTCACCTGAATGTTCTGCTTTGCTGCACAAAATGGCTGTCAGAGCTATAAATAGAACAATCTTGTTTGGCTTTCACAGGTCAAGCCAGTGGTGGGATTTCAATGAAACTTCACATGAGTGACCATACATAGTTTTTTGAGACATGTTTTTGTGACAAAAACCCTTCTAGTTAAAAGATTACAATTAAATTTTTCGCTTATTCTGTTTAGTTCTATTTACTGACCGCCAGTGCCTGAGTGTATAAGACATAGTTGTTTTAATTATTTTTCTCATCACAACATTCAGACACACCAGCTGCCACATTAAAAAGACCACGCCCTATATCTCCAGCAGAAATAACTGAGGACACCTACAGGGAAATGTTGGTCAAACACAGGAGAAGACAACTCTATGATGATTATGATGAAGAGGTAACCTCCCTTTTCATATTTCTTAATAATTGCAGATGAAATATGTTACCCTATGCTAATAAGTGTTGAGAATAACCTGTCTTGTTTAATCTCTTTCTTATAATATAAATACTTCATGATTTGGTTAATCATGTCTGCAAATGTAATTGGTAAATACACAAATACATACTTATATAGTAAATGAAGTAAATTGTTTATTATTTGTGACATTTACATAATCAATTACACAAATAACAATCATATATAAATTTTAAAGTAGCCAACTGAAATGGTTAATCTCCACAGTTTTGATTTTAGATGTAAGTACAAAAGGTAAAAATATCTACACTATTTTAGAGTTGAAGGATTCATAAAAAAGGTATAACAAATATAATAAGAGTTGAATGTTATTTTTATAGGAGCATCCTGAATACAACACACAGAATATAAGCTTACAGGACGTGATGGCCAGATGTCAGGCGAGTAGAAAAGGTGGCATAGAACCAGATGATGGTATGCTATTGTTACATTATCTCATTGTGTCACAAAGCAATATTTCATGTCATTAATGTATAGTATAGTTGATTATGTAGTTATTAGAGATACCTTGTTTGAGTTTTGATGACTTTTAATCATTTACCACTCAATGTTTTTGTTAGAAATGTAATAAAGATCTCTGAATTATTTCATGTTAGTTACCTGGCTAGCTTGTGGAAAGTTTGTGGTTCTACTGAAATGCAGGCTTATATCTACATATATAAATGGAGTAATTGTTATCTGGGATATTCTTTCATTGGGTTCAGCTTGAAAATTACCATAATACAAATAAAACTTCCTACCTTGTAAGAAAAGAACACAAACAATTGCTGGATTATCTTAACTTGCATAGTTAATATATTGAAATAATACTTTCTGTTAGTTTTCTTTGTTTTATATGTTCAAAATGTCTATTGTCATCATCTTTTTAAGGGAACATTTATTTCTCAGACTATTCCTCTGAAAAGAAGTTAGTGAAAAGTTTGAAAGCACTTAATTCTAAGTTAAACTGTACTACATATAATGGGTATTTATTGGCCGGGTTGCACAGGTACAAACCTGGGTTATACTATTGTGAATGTTTGGCTTTAGAATGTTTTTTATTTTCCTACCGTAGATGGTACATTTTCTACTGCTAAAATATTAAACAAAAATCTTTAAGAACTTGACAAATTAAACAGTCTGTTATGGTAAATGGATTTTTCTTTTTTCCAAGATGAGCTAGAGTTTTCATCAATGTCACCAGCAAAGGGGAAAATAAAAAAGGAAAAGCCAGAAAAGCGTGTACGTAAGAAAACGGCAAAGAAAATACGTGACATGGATTTCTCTGCTGCGTCATCGGCTGGGGGCATGGGAGATGAAGATGATGATGAAAGTAGAACGAATGTCAGTATTGATATAACAGAAGATGATACCAGCACTGTAGACCAGTTTCCTATACAGTAAGTTTGTGTAATGTTAATATTCTTATATCGGGGATACGATAAATAGGTCAAAAACCAGCACAATTTTAAATATATTGGTAATAAGCATTCTTGTAAAGTTTTCATGAGCTGCATGTATTGTGTTTAGTCTGTCCTAGAAGTTTGTGTTATTATACTGAGATTTTTTATTAGTAACAATTATTTTGCTAGAAAAACTGAAACATCTTTGATTATATTGAGTAAAGAAATTTTGTCATATATGGAATAAAATAGTAGTCAGTCGCTTACATTGAAATTTTAGTTATTTATTTTAACAGGGATTGTTAATTATGCTGGGTATGCCTCATACATAAATGTACAGTTTTTCTGTACATTATTACGACGAAAAGTTTTGTTCTCTTTGTATATTTGAACTGTGACTTCAAAGTCTTTTTTCACTGAAATATTATAGATTTGAATACAGCACTGTTAGAATATGGTAATAAAGTAATTGAAGTTCAATAAAGTACCAAAGTTTGCTTTGAATCATCAGTTTTATGTACGTATTTTTGTCAGGTCCAGTAAAACAAAAGATGAGTTGAGTCAATGTGCATGTTTCTTCAGCTTATTGAAAAGTATCAT
>NW_026856847.1:0-17970 GCF_026571515.1 Ruditapes philippinarum | reverse complement strand
AATTGTGATAAGTCAAGATGGAGTTATGGTTTTATGCACTCCACTTTGTCTCAATTTGCTTGACCATTGTATGAAGTTTGTATTGAATTCTATGTAGTGGTTTTCAAGTTGTGCTCCAAACAAGGAAAGATGCAATGGAAAAGTTTACCCCAAAAGGGGCAATAACTCTATTTATTACTTTTAGATAGGAGTTATGGTTCCCTTGTGCACTGCATTTCCTTTATTGTGCTTTGACCCTATTGTATGAAGTTTTTTGAAAATTCCATTGCGGTACTTTTTAAAGCCAATGCTTCGAACAAAGGTAAAATATCCAAAGGGCAAAACTCTGCTAAATTTAGTTAAGATATTGGTTTCTTGTGCACCTGCACTTCCATCTAAAATGTGCTTGGACCATTGTATCAAGTTGATTGAAATTTTAACTAGGTTTTTTCAAAGTTATTGCAAGGGACAAGAAAAAAGTAAGGAAAAGTAACAAAAAATCAAAAGTTTGGTACTTGTACCACTTGCACTTCCACATAAGTTGAAAGGCCTTACTTGGTTCACTCATTTAAGTCTGCCTTACGACACCCTAGGAAGCATTAATATTGTTTTTCACAAGCTCGAAACTTACCAGTGATTGGGTCATTTGAGGAAAATATGATTCCATGACCCCATTGTTTGCTTCAAGTTCACAATCTTCCTAATTTTAGAGGACAGAGCATTGAAATGCTTTCATTGAACACTGCACTAAAATAAAAAATCATTTATAACACTCTTTAGTTTTACTGTCAACAATCAAGAACATTACCTTTTTTATATTCTTCATTATTTTTGTCTCCCTTTTTCATCTTTCCCCTTCTGCCAAGAAATTTTCTAAAATTATTATAAAACCCAAGCAATTAAATATAGTATTGCCAAGAATCCCATAAGGTACCCCTACGGTTAGAACCCCAGCAAACATTCTAATGGGCATTGGCCCAGTCCAATTATTGCCATTTGATGAATGAATGACATTGAAATGAAACTTAAATCTTTTTTGAGTTTTTAAAGTTGTCTTATTGTCAAGTTAATGTTACTTAAATCTTTTTGAGTTTTAAAGTTGTCTATATCATAGTAAATGTGTTAAGTTTTCAATGCCAAAAGTAAGGTAATTATTGTTTATACAACAGAGTAATAAAAGATCCAAAAATTTTTCTCAGAATGAATTTAGTTTAACTAAATTGTTTCAAACTTTTTCCCTATTTTTAAGTAAATTTCCTTGAAAAAAAATATTAAAAGTGATCTCAGGAAACACGTTTTTTTTAACAAACAGACAGACAAACTGAAGGGGAACTCTTAAAGTTATATTTTTCAAAACATCCCTGTTTCCAAAAAATATAACATTTTTTAAAGCAAATTTCTTTAAAGAAAAGATTAACTAACGAACAATAAAGATGGCTAAGATTTATGAACATTGTCATAAGTGAGGTGAGTTGTAACAAAGAACAATTATTTTTAAGTTTAAAGATAACCATTTTTATAGTTACAAAGAAGAAAAGTAAAAAAAAAAATAACCCAAATTTCAAATATAGCATTACCAATGTAATAGTAACAAAGATGGAAAATATAAAAAATATAATGTAGGTGTTTATAATGAAATGTTTATTTTGAATTTGGGAAGTAAATCCAATGAAAAATAAGAAAGTAAAGAATGAATAAAGAAAAAAATCCGACGTTTTTTAAGGGAGGCAGATAAATTCCTGAAAATAAATAGTATCTAGATTTATAAAACCTTGTCATAAATTAAATTATGAGTGTTTGGAGTTTGAAATAAAAAATCTTTAAGAAATGAAGAAGTTGGAGTTCAAAATATACCACAATTTTTCAAAAAAAAAAATCTAAGTTCCAGGGGGACATAATTCTGAAAACATAGTCCTTGCTGGCAGTATTTGAAACTTCTCACAAGAGAATGATAAATAGAGAGTGATTTAATAACAAACATTATATATGAAAGCTTGAAGTAGAATACCATTAAGAAATAAAGAAGTTATATTTTAAAAAAAACCAACCATTTTTTTTTTATAAAAAAAAAACATTCTTTAAGCTACAAGGGCGTAAAATTCTGTATAATTTTTTGTTGCAACAGTTTTTGTAAACCTTGTCACAATTTATGATTTGGTTTGGATGACCAGAAACTTATATTTTTTTTTATAGTTTGAGTTAAATACCTTAAAGAAATAAAGAACTTTTAGGTGTGACAAAGCGTAAAAACTAGAATCAGAAAAATTTGAAAATTTCATTCTAAATTTGTTTGCCAATATCAACAAGAATTATCAACATAAGAAGAAAAAGAAAAAGATGTGCATAATTCCAGACTGTCATCTCCCAATATTTTCATGTCTCCTTAAAATATTTTTTTTACCTTTTGTGTTATCACTTTGATCCAGTTTATGTGTTAAATTTGCCATATTTGTCAGTCTATTGTTGCAATAGCAACCAAGAATTTTCCAACATAGGAAAGAAAAGAAAAAGACGTGAATAAGATCCTCCATAGTGCCATTTATCCCAATATCAAGTTTCAAATCAAAAATATTTTTCAGTACTTTTTGCGTAACCGCGGGATCCAGTTTTGTGGACGGGATTGACGGACTGACAGACAGACAGGACAGACGGAGGGTAAACCTAAAGTTCCCATCCGGTTAAACCCCGGTAGAAGACTAACAAGAGCGATCAGTGAATTCAGATGTAGTCCACCTCATATATCCAATTGCAATGTTGCCAGCCACTGTGT
Organism: Ruditapes philippinarum; assembly: GCF_026571515.1. Taxonomy (NCBI): domain Eukaryota; kingdom Metazoa; phylum Mollusca; class Bivalvia; order Venerida; family Veneridae; genus Ruditapes; species Ruditapes philippinarum. The sequence continues at coordinate 15,221 of NW_026856847.1, read as the reverse complement.
AGCAGAAGGACTCAAAAATCCATTAACAAGGCCAAAAACAAGCTTTTTTATTACAAGGGACCATAATCTTCTGTAGTAGCTGGCAAACACAAAAAAAAAACAACATTTTTTTTTTAATCAAGGGTCATAACTCACACAAAAATCATTCAACTGGAAAACAAGTGTAATGGGCTAAGATACCTGAAGCTACAGACCAGTCCTGCATGTTTCATGAAAATTGCATTAGTGGTATAAGAAGTTGGTACAAACTTTAAAAATAAAAATTATTAAAGGGCCATAACTCTGAACAAAATCAATGAGCCGGAAAATGCTGACAAGTGCACAACTAGACTTCCTGTAAAGTCTGGATGAAAATTATCACATTACATTTTGAAGAGTAGTCTGGACAAGTTTTGTGACAGACTGACAAGACGAGGCGGAGAAAGTGATCAGTGTGTGTCACCTTTCATGAATATCCCAATTTGCACATGTTGCAGCTTACTGTGTAGCAGAAGACTCAAAATCATTAACAAGCCAAAACAAGCTTTTAATTCAAGGACCATAATTTTCTGTGTAGCTGCAACACAAAAAAACAACATTTTTTTTTTAAATCAAGGGTCATAACTCAGCACAAAATCATTTTCAACTTGGAAAAAACAAGTGTAATGGGCTAAGTACCTGAGCTACAAGAACCAGTCCTGCATGTTTCAATGAAAATTGCAATTAGTGGTATATATAGAAGTTGGTACAAAAACTTTTAAAAAATAAAAATCATTAAGAGGGCCATAAATTGCTGACAAAATCAATGAGCCGAAAAATGCTGACAAGTGCACAACTAGACTTTTACCTGTAAAGGTCTGGATTGAAATTATCACCATTACATTTTGAAGAGTAGTCCTGGACAAGTTTTGTGACAGACTGAACAGACGAACGGAGAAGTGATCCCCTATATGTCCAACCACTACTCTGTAGGGGCGTCACAAAAAACCATCTTCGTATTTTTATAAAATTTTTTACAATATTCCATATTTTTCATTGGGATAAAGTTGTAACCCGCTCATTCTAGTAAGTAAACCCGATACAATCAGAAATGGTTGGCAAAAAAGTAAAGTTAAAGTTCAAACATGTAGTTTTATTTTACAAAAAACACAATTGATTAAAAACTTTTGTGTATAAGTTATGTGAAGCTGATAGGAGCAGACTCGACACTTTATCCCGTTAAAGGGTATAAGCTACATTTTTAATGATTTTTTTTTACAAATTTTTTAAAATGGTAACATAATATTATTTCATATATCTTAATGTTCCGATTTCCGAAAAAAAATGTATCATAAATACAAATGGATATTATATGAAAACAGAATAAAATTATCTCGGACACAATATTATGCTGCTGTATCAGTAGGGTTTTCATATTTATTTAAATAAGAGCCATATAACACATGGTGAATCTCCTTGCCAGGATTAAGTTTTCTGAAGGTTGTTTCAGGTACATTTTACTTGGTGAGAGGATACCCTTAAAAGCCATATAGTTATGATCATGCTTAGTATAGTTTTCTATTAAGAAAACGAGTAAAGCAATAAAGAGAAATTTGCATAACTGGTAACGTATATGTGACTTATTTATCTTGTTTTATTTATGCCAATGTTTTAGCTTTGAAGAAAATCATGTGAGTGTAATTAGAGTTATTTTTAGATCCCCCCTAAGTAAATATGAAAAAGGGGAATAGCAAAGAATAGTTATTGTTCTTGCCGGGGGGTGCCCCCTCACTCTACTGTTTTGTCAATCTTATGACTCTATGTCAATTTTTTTTTGGGCAACATGTGCCAAAAGTTGAAAACTAAAAATCTTAAACTAAGTAAAGGGCAAGAACTTTACAAATACTGAATAATTCAACAAGCCAATCCCAAGGTGCATAAGTACACATGCTGACCAACATTCTTGTCAATTTTCAATCCTACAGTTCAAATACGTTTTGAGCTATACATGAACAAGTTGAAACTTGCAAATCTATACTAAGTCAAGGGCAATAATTCTAACAAAACTAAAAAAAATCCACATGCAAAATCTCCGGTGCATATAGCTTCACAGTGATATTTATCATTATTCATGTAAAGTTGATTCTAACTCAAGGAACAAATAACACAACATAATGAAACAGTTTTTACTCAGTAAAGGGCAATAACTCTACAAATACTGGATAAATCCACAAGCGAAACCACAGTGCACAACTACACATGCTGACCAACATTCCTGTAAAGTTTCATGACTCTAGGTTAAATACATGTTTAACCACGCAAGACACAAATTGAAAATTGCAAATGTTCACTTAGTCAAGGGCAATAATTCTGACAAAACATATCAATTCACAAGCAAAACCCCAGGTGCACAACTTCACATGCTTATCAATATTCCTGTAAAGTTTCTTGATCCTATGTCAAATTCTATTTGAGCTATGTGTGACACAAGTTGAAAATTGACAATTTTTCACAACATGCTTATGGGGTAAAAGGTTAGTTAAAAAACAGGTAGTTACAATAATATAAAAAATATGAAAATAAAGTTTAACTCACTATTATCCAAGACCTCGAATTTAACAAATGTCCAAAAGTTAACTAACAGTTCGATATTCAATTGTCCAAATGTCCACAACCCAGATTTAATCAATCACCAATGTCCACAGCAGAATATCACAATACAGTCGGCATCGTACTTGCGTCCACCTTTATTAAGCGACTTTTTTATTAAGCGGCCGCATAAAATCCCTCCCGATGATTTTTACTATGTAATTTAATTCCATTAAACGACAATTTTATATCGCGGCCAGCGGCCACTGAATGTCGGCCCAAATGTACAAAATTAAGTGTTAAAGTATCTATTAACCGGCCGTGACAAACAAACAAATATTTTTCATGGTCATTGGTCACAAATAATTGTCGTTTAAAAACGAAATGAATAACAATTGCAATCGTTTCAAAATCGGATTTTCCGATCGTAATAATTATTGTGACATATTTTGTCAGAGCAATAACGTATCACAGCATCGCATTTGCATAGTTTTGTCATGTGCTCAGAGTGACCTCCCTTATCGAAAATGACGTCGGATCGAGCGAAGACAAAAAAAGACAGACAACTAGTAAGACCGGATAAATTGTATGAGGAAATCGTGCATGGAATTGAGTCTGAGTAAATAGCAAATGTCATCGATTGTAGTTGAAATAAAATCTTGAAAAGTAGTGGACTAAACATTACAGAACCGAGCCTTTCATTGCTGATGGTGTAGGTGCTCATCTGATGCTTTATAAAATACATGTAGTACCCCATTAAATATGACCCTTCGACAAAAAAAAAGACAAAAAAATCCAAGATCTCTAAAAATATTATTGAATTTGAAATCGGGGTAGTGTGAAAACTAATTGTTAAACAAGGGTGCCATAGTCACAAAATACGCCCGTTTACGAAAGCTTTAGATGGAGATGGGGGCATTATGGATAAGTGTTATCTAGCTAGCAAGTTTTTATCCTTGGCACTGTATTGTTAAATGAACCTTAAAACAAATCAGTAGGGAAGATATGCACAGGATGTGTGACCTTGACCTTGGTCGCAGGGACCTGAATTTTATGCACGGCACTCAGCCTCACAATGATGAACATTTGTGCCAAATTATATTGAAATCCCTCTATGCATGTAGAAGTTTTGCTTCAGACAAGCGTTTTGCTATGAGCTCTAACTGTGACCTTCACCTTTGACCTAGAGACTTGGTTCATGTGCAGGGCACTACGTCTCATGGTGGTGAACAATTCTATAAAGTAACATTAAAATTCCTCCATGCATGTAGAAAATATGCTCCGGACAACATCTGGATATTTAATCATCTCCAGTGACCTTGACCTTGCAAATATTAACCTAAATTAAATATGTCACACCTGTAGTCCTGTAGTCATAATAGTTACCATTTGTGCTACAATCCATCAATAAATGATGACTAAATGGTCCTTATACACATCTTCAAATTTTATCTGAACTTTGACCTCTATGTGTAACCTTGACTTTGGTCGCAGGGATCTGAATTTTGCGTGCGACACTCAGCCTCACAATGGTGAACATTTGTGCAAAGTTATATTGAAATCCCCCTATGAATGTAGAAGTTTTGTTCCAGACAAGCGTTTTTCAATGAGCTCTAAGTGTGACCTTGATTTTTGACCTGGAGACCTGGATCATGCATGGAGCAATACATATCATGGTGGTGAACATTTCCATAAAGTATTATAAAAATTCTTCCATACATGTAGGAGATATGCTCCAGACAAAATCTGGATATTTCACCATCTTTAGTGACCTTGACCTTGCATATATTGACCTAAAGTACAGGTGTCATAGCCATAGTCATGATAATGACCATTTGTGTTACAATCCCTCAATAAATGAAGATTAAATCGTCCCTATACACATCTTCATATTTTTATCTAAACTTTGACCTCTATGTGTGGCCTTGACCTTGGCTGCAGGGACCTGAATTTTGTGCGCGACACTCCGCCTCACAATGGTGTACATTTGTGCCAAGTTATATTGAAATCCCTCCATGCATGTGGAAGTTTTGCTCCGGACAAGCGTTTTTCAATGAGCTCTAAGTGTGACCTTGACCTTTGACCTAGAGACCTAGTTTATGTGCGTGACATGGCTTCTCATAATGGTGAACATTTCTATGAAATTTCATTATAATCCCTCCATGCGTGTAGGAGATATGCTCCGGACAAAATCTGGATATTTCATCATTTAGTGACCTTGACCTTGTATATATTGACCTAAATTATATATATCATAGCCATAGTCTTGATAATGACCATTTGTGTTACAATCCCTCAATAAATGATGACTAAATGGTCCATATACACATCTTCATATTTTTATCTGAACTTTGACCTCTATGTGTGACCTTGACCTTGGCCGCAAGGACCTGAATTTTGTGCGCGACACTCCGCCTCACAATGGTGAACATTTGTGCCAAGTAATATTGAAATCCCTCTATACATGTGGAAGTTTTGCTCCGGACAAGCATTTTTCAATGATCTAAAATGGGTCTGCTGTGATGGCATACATAGAATCAGCTGCCGTAAGCCAAGGCTGGTTTTACAAAAGGATCAAAGGAATGACTTATGCTAAACAAGATTATTGTATAGTGTGACCTTGACCTTTGACCTAGAGACCTGTTTCATGTGCGCGACACTGCTCCTCATAGCGGTGAACATTTCTATGAAGTTTCATTAAAATCCCTCAATACATGTAGGAGATATGCTCCGAACAAAATCTGGATATTTCATCATCTTTAGTGACCTTGACCTTGTATATATTGACCTAAATTATATGAATCACAGCCATAGTCTTGATAATGACCATTTATGTTACAATCCCTCAATAAATGATGACTAAATGGTCCATATACACATCTTCATATTTTTATCTGAACTTTGACCTCTATGTGTGACCTTGACCTTGGCCGCAAGGACCTGAATTTTGCGCGCGACACTCCGCCTCACAATGGTGAACATTTGTGCCAAGTAATATTGAAATCCCTCTATACATATGGAAGTTTTGCTCCGGACAAGCATTTTTCAATGAGCTCTAAGTGTGACCTTGACCTTTGACCTAGAGACCTGGTTCATGTGCGCGACACTGCTCCTCATAGTGGTGAACATTTCTATGAAGTTTCATTAAAATCCCTCCATACATGTAGGAGATATGCTCCGGACAAAATTGGACGCCGCCCGCCCGCCCGCCAGGGGCGTTCCCATAATACGTCCCGTTTTTCAAACGGGCGTATAAAAAATCAAGAAGTTTAAAACTCATTGCATAAAAAGTTATCTGGAGCTCTGACTGATGATTCTAAAGTATGTTCAGCAGGAGATGTGTATGAACATATTAAAAATATAAGACAATATGCTTTGTTTCATGGTCAAAATGACCTGTTGACAGTATGATGAGCGTTAATCACATTTGTACACAAATTTCTACTAAAAAACAACAAGAGGGCCATGATGGCCCTGAGGTCGCTCACCTGTATATAGGCCCCCCCCAACGTTGCAGGGCCAATTTAACCCAAGGGCTTTTATTTGCACAAACTTGGTAGACACCCATAAGAAGATGTTTCATGCTAAAAATCTAAGCTCTAGCTCATTGGGCTTTTTAAAAGAAGATTTTTTTTAAGTTTTTACTATACACATATAGTTAAAAACAATGACACCCCTGGGGCCGGGCCAGTTTTGACCCCAGGGCTTTTATTTGAACAAACTTTGTAGACACTTACTAGAAGATGTTTCATGCTTAATATCTAAACTCTAGCTATTTGGGTTTTTCCAAAGAAGATTTTAAGTTTTTGCTATACACATATAAAGAAAATCAATGACCCCCGGGGAGGTGCCAATTTTGACCCCAGGTCTTTTATTTGAACAAACTTTGTAGACACTCACTAAAAGATGTTTCATGCTTAATATCTTAACTCTAGCTATTTGGGTTTTTTCAAAGAAGATTTTTTTTAGTTTTTGCTATACACATATAAGGAAAATCAATGACCCCCGGGGCGGTGTCAATTTTGACCCCAGGGCTTTTATTTGAACAAACTTGGTAGACACCTATTAGAACATGTTTGATGCTAAATATCTTAGCCATAGCTCTTTGAGTTCTTTAAAAGAAGATTTTTTAAAGTTTTTACTATATGCATATAGGGAAAATCAATGACCCCCGGGGCGGGGCCAATTTTGACCCCAGGGCTTTTATTTGAACAAACTTGGAAGACACCTATTAGAACATGTTTCATGCTAAATATCTTAGTTCTAACTATTTTGGTTCTTTAAAAGAAGATTTTTTAAGTTTTTACTATATGCATATGGGGAAAATCAATGACCCCCCGGGGCGGGGCCAATTTTGACCCCAGGGCTTTTATTTGAACAAACTTGGTAGACACTCACTAGAAGATGTTTCATGCCAAATATCTAAGCTCTAGCTCTTTGGGTTTTTTAAAAGAAGATATTTAAAGTTTTTTCTTTCGGTTGCCATGGCAACCAGAGTTCTGCATGGAATTTAATTCTTTGAACAATTTTTAAAGGTGACCACCAAAGGAACATTCCTGTGAAGTTTGGATGAAATTGGCTTAGTGGTTTGTGAGGAGATGTCATTTAAAGTAAAAGTTTACGGACGGACGACGGACGGACGCCGGACGAAAAGCGATCACAAAAGCTCACCCTGTCACTTTGTGACAGGTGAGCTAAAAACAAACAATATTGATGACTTTTTTTAAAAAAGGCATAAATGTAATTATAAAACTGTAATACATACATAATATTGTATAGTTTTTGTTTTTATAAAAAAGATGTTATTATACCTATGACTTGCAATAAAAAGTCTCGAATTTTCCAGAATTCTATTGAGAGACCACTTTATTAAGAGACCACTTTCTGGCAGTCCCTTGAGTGGTATCTTAATACAATGTCGACTGTATGTCGAAAATGTCCAATATGTCCCACACAGAATTAAAGAATCCAAACTTATATATTTCTAAGTAAGCAGTACAATAGCACACAATCAGTATGTCAACATCACACAATATCACAAATTAGAATACACACCTCGAAGTACAAACATTCATTATATATATTATATATATAAAGAATATTGCAGAATGAACATGAAGAGAACTTTCTTGAAAGAAGATGAATGAATATGAAAAATTATATAAACAAAATAAAATTATTAAAAATGATAGTGGCATGAGTAGGTATTGAACCCACAACATCGATATTATCAGTCCTGCGCTATACCTACTGAAATTTCAGGAAATAGATACTAAACACATTTAAAACAAGACTTTGTAACAGAGTTACTAACGTCCTAACGTTACTAACGTTGGAAGTTTTATATGAAGCATAATTGTTTTTTTTTTTGGGTTTTACGTCACATCGACACAGTATAGGTCATATCGCGAATTGTGCTATGGATCTCAGGACTTTCAGTCCAAAATTATGATCAATGCTAGATTTGCAAATGCAACAATAAGTTTATTAAAGAAATAAAATGGAATACGGAATTTAAAAATCTATCATGTTAAGCTTTGGCCTCTAAGTGTAACCTAGACCTTGGAGGTAGAGGTGTAGGTGTTGTGCATGACATATCGTCTTATTATTGTTACTATTTGAGCCAAGTATTTTCAAAATCCCTTGAATTATGAAGAAGGTATAGATCGAACATAAAATATACTCTATAACAGACTATTTTTATCTTTGACCTCTAAGTGTGACCTTGGAGGTAGGGATCCATGTCTTACGCCTGACATATCATCTTATTATCATGATTACTTGTGCCAAGTAATTTTAAAATCCCTTGAAATATGAAAAAGTTATGGACTGGAAACAAAATATACTCTATAACAGAGTATGTAAATCTTAAACCTCTAAGTGTGACCTTGGAGGTAGGGGCACAGGTGTTACGTATGACATATCATCTTGTTATTTGTGGCAAGTACTTTACAAAATCCCTTGATCTATAAAGAAGTAAAGAACAGGACACAAAATATAACATAATGGACTCCGTTAACATTTGACCTCTAAGTGTGACCTTGTACTTGGAGGTAGGGGTGCAGGTGTTGTACTTGACATATCGTCTTATTATTGTGACTATTTGTGCCAAGTTATTTTAAAATCCCTTGAAGTATGAAGAAGTTCTAGATCGGACACAAAATATACCCTAAAACAGACTATGTAAATCTTTGACCTCTAAGTGTGACCTTGACTTTTGAGGTAGGTGAATGTTGCGCATGACACATCAACTTTTCAAAATCCCTTCAAAGATAAGAAAGCTATGGACTGGACACGACATTTACCCTCAAATAGACAATGTTGACCTTGAATGAGCAAGTGCGACCTTGACCCTGGAGGTAGGGGTCTGGTTTTTGCGCATGACACATCGTCTTATTATAACAAACATTTGTGCCAAGTTATTTCAAATTCCTTTGATAAATGACAAAGTTATCGAATGGACACAAGAGTGTGACGTCCGGACGGATGAACGGACAGACGGACAAGGTTGCGACTATATGCTCTCCCTTCGGAGAGCATAAAATGTAAATGAGTCAATAATATGCGTTAATTGATTAACTTTATACTCATACATTCATATACATATTTGCTATTTAAAGCACGTTTAGTTGATTTCTCGTCTTCTTATATATCTTTACAATTAACAATTTATATATGATATCAAAGATATTGAAACAAGCAATACCACACAACCAAATTTAATAACTGATTGTACACACATGCTTTTCTTACTCACCCACTTGACCCGAAGGAAGACAAAAATACCTTTATCAAATGAAAAGTATGTTTTAAGATGGAACATTTGCATAAGAATTCATAGAAAAGTAAAAAAAAACGACAGAAATAGAATAAAGATACTATGTATACGTATTTTGTTGTTTTTCTATTACGATTATCCGATAAATTTACCTCACCCACTTTCACAAAATATAAAACCTACAGATTTTATGTTGTTCTTACATTTTTACCATAAACACTGGTGTAAATTGAATGTCAAATACAGTTAAAGAAATAAACAAGAATTTGTCACAGAGTTACCAACGTCCCCCGCCTCAGTGAAGTTTTATATGAAGCATAAAATTGTGCTATATCAAAAGATTCAAGTATGGATCTCAGGATTTTCAGTCCAAAATTATGATCAATGATAGATCTTCAAACGCAACAATAAATTTATTAAAACAAGCAAATTCGTTGAATTTATATCCCCCGCCGAGTACTGGTTATTATTAACACAACAACTGAAGACATAAGGCTTTATTTATATATCAATCATGGCATAAACAGTAATATTCTTTGAACTTGATAAATATTCAGGGAAAAAACAGAGCCATAACTTTGTGTTGAATAGTAAAATCTGGAAATGCCAATAAGATGTATGCATACTACATAACTAATCAAGGGCCATAAATCTGAGTTATAAGTATCTGACTGGAACAAGGCGACTATATGCACATCTCCTCTTAGTATCCCATAAAGTTTCATTGAATTCCAGCCGGTGGTAGCAGAGAAGTAGCGAGATAACAAATATTTTTCTATATGGATACTGCATGACTAATCAAGGGCCATAACTCTGAGTTAAAGTGTCTGACCGGAACAAGCCGATGATATGCGCATCTCCTCTTGGTATTGAAGGTTCCCATAAAGTTTTGTTGAATTCCAGCCAGTAGTTGCAGAGAAGTAGTGCGGAAACGATTTTTACTCTATATGCATACTACATAACTAATCAAGGGCCATAACTCTGAGTTAAAGGGTCTGACCGGAACAAGCCGACGATATGCGCATCTCCTCTTGATATTGATGATTCCCATAAAGTTTCGTTGAATTCCAGCCAGTAGTTGCAGAGAACTACTCCGGAAATGATTTTTACTCCATATGCATATTGCAAAACTAATCAAGGGCCATAACTCTGAGTTAAAGTGTCTGACCCGAACAAGCCGACGACATGCGCATCTCCTCTTGGTATTGAAGGTTCCCATAAAGTTTCGTTGAATTCCAGCCAGAAGTTGCAGAGAAGAAGCGCGGAAACGATTTTTACTCCATATGAATACTGCATAACTAATCAAGGGCCATAACTCTGAGTTAAAGTGTCTGCCCGGAACAAGCCGATGATATGCGCATCTCCTCTTGGTATTGATGATTCCCATAAAGTTTCGTTGAATTCCAGCCAGTATTTGCAGAGGAGAAGCGCGGAAACGATTTTTACTCTATATGCATACTACATAACTAATCAAGGGCAATAACTCTGAGTTAAAGTGTCTGACCGGAACAAGCCGACGATATGCGCATCTCCTCTTGATATTGATGATTCCCATAAAGTTTCGTTGAATTCCAGCCAGTAGTTGCAGAGAACTACTCCGGAAACGAAATTCGGACGGACGGATGGACGGACGGACGAACGGACGGTCAGATGCGCATCTCCTCTTGATATTGATGATTCCCATAAAGTTTCGTTGAATTCCAGCCAGTAGTTGCAGAGAACTACTCCGGAAACGAAATTCGGACGGACGGATGGACGGACGGACGGACGGACAGACGGACGGACGGACAACGCCAAAACTATATCCCCCTCCCGATTCCATCGGCGGGGGATAATAATAAAATGAAACTCAGACTTAAACTAGAAATGTGCCCAAAGGACACGGATGCCCCCACTGACAACATATATATGGTATATAGTGAAAAAATCAACAAAGGGTCATAATTCTGTTAAATTTGGTTGCAGCAAAATTTCCTTCCTTTACTACCGTCTACACATTAAGGTTGTTCATCCCTTAAAGTTTAAGCAAAATCTACCATCCGGTTTAGTTCACAAAATTTCTATATGGTATATAGTGAAAAAATCAACAAAGGGCCATAATTCTGTTAAATTTGGTCGCAGCAAAAATTCCTTCCTTATCTTCCATTTACACATTAAGGTTGTTCATCCCTGAAAGTTTAAGCAAAATCTGCCATCCGGTTTAAGAGGAGTTTCGTTCACAAACTTTCTAAATGGTATATAGTGAAAAAATCAACAAAAGGCCGTAATTCTGTTAAATTTGGTCGCAGCAAAAGTTCCTTCCTTTACTGCCATCTACACATTAAGGTTGTTCATCCCTGGAAGTTTAAGCAAAATCTGCCATCCGGTTTAAGAGGAGTTGCGTTCACAAAATTTCTACATAGTATATAGTGAAAAAATCAACAAAGGCCCATAATTCTGTTAAATTTGGTCGCAGCGAAAATTCCTTCCTTTACTACCATCTACACATTAAGGTTGTTCATCCCTGAAAGTTTAAGCAAATCTGCCATCTGGCTTAAGAGGAGTTGCGTTCACAAAATTTCTACATAGTATATAGTGAAAAAATCAACAAAGGGCCATAATTCTGTTAAATTTGGTCGCAGCGAAAATTCCTTTCTTTACTACCATCTACATATTAAGGTTGTTTATCCCTGAAAGTTTAAGCAAAATCTGCCATCCGGTTTAAGAGGAGTTGCGTTCACAAGATTTCGGGACGTACGGACAGACGGACGGACGGACGGCGTGACGGAAGGACGGACAAATGTGGGAGCATAAAAATCAAACATGTTAAGCTTTGATCTCTAAGTGTGACCTAGATCTTGGAGTTAGGGGTGCATGACATTTTGTGTTATTATTGTAACTATTTGTGCAAAGTATTTTTAAAATCCCTTGAACTATAAAGAAGTTATAGATTGGACACAAAATATATCATATAACAGACTATGTTAATCTTTGACCTCCAAGTGTGACTTTGGCTTTGTTGGTAGGTTGTTGCGCAAAACACATCATCTCATCATTGTTAAAAAATTGTGGCTAGTATTTACAAAATCCCTTCGAAGATAAGAAAGTTATGGACCGGACATAACATATACCCTCAAATAGACAATATTGACCTTAAATAAGCAAGTGCGACCTTGACCCTGGAGGTAGGAGTCTGGTTGTTGCGCATAAAACATCGTCTTACTATAAGAAACATTTGTGTCAAGTAACTTCAAATTCCTTTGATAAATGACAAAGTTATGGACTGGACACAAAAGTGTGATGTACGGACAGACAGTCTTTTTCTATATCCTCTTTTTTTCTTCGAGAAGGCGGGGGAAAATTACCTTTTTTAATTTTGTACTTTAATTTAAAAAGACCAAATTGGAGAAATATGCAAAAATTGAGATTTTTTTCTTGATATTTTATAAATATTGTTTCGACAAAAACTTTAAAAAAGTTTACTTTCATTATGATTAACATACAATTTAATTATTTCTGATATTTAAACACTTTTTTATCGAACTAAACATAATTTTAGCAACAAATTATGCTATAAAAATGATATAGTTTCGCACAAAATTGGCCATTATACTGGAAGCTATCTTGGATTCTGAAGAGGTATTAGAGCCATTTTTTAAAAAAAATTTGAAAAGGAGTACCTTTATACATGCTTTGGTGCAAGTTTCGGGTCTGTACAAAAAATTTGAATGAGCTTTTATGTACGTCAAATTAATTTTTTTCGGCCATTTTGAAAATGGCCGCCCTCTTGAATGAGCAGAGATATTTTTGGGCCCACTTCCTTTTTGAAATCTCCATGGTCTAAAGATTTCCTGAAAGTTTCATGCTTGTATCACCCTTTGCACTATTTTCTCAATTCCCCGCCCCACTGATGGATAAAAAGTAAAGTCTTACAGTGTTTTTTCACTCTTTTTTCTGACAATTTCGGGGCCAAAATAGGGCACAATTCAAGATGCTTGAATGAATCTTTTTTCACAGTTGTGTAATTAAAATTCAGAGTTGACAAATATAGTCATGACTTAAAAACATAAGAAACAGACATTAACAATGGAGCTTTATTTAATAAGGTTATTATCATTAATCTAGGTATTCTCCATCACCTGAGTTAAAACTCTTTATCCAATTTAATAGGGGCTTTATTTACAAATAATGGCCTTATAGCTCAAATTTTTACAATTTAAAGGCAAGGGGCAGGACGTAAATTAGTTGCACACTTGGTTCAAGCGAGAAAATTGGTTGCAAACTTGACAAAATGGCTAACGAGTCATAAATTTTACCAATGCCCGCACGTATTTTCTTCAGGTAAGTAGGTTCGTATGTTATTTTGAAATTTGTTTAAATGCCTTTTCCTTAAAGCAATAATGATGGCGCACTTGGTTTAAGGTCTCATCTTTCTAGCATCTGATATGACAAAGTTATCGAAGATATAAACTGGTTATGTACATATTTTGCGATTTTGCGAGTGACAGTCTAGGGCGATTTTTATGCTCATTTATTCGCATCTGTAAGTTTTAAAGCTAACCAAACAAGACAAATATGTATTTTTCAATACTTTGTAAATGTTTGAATTTCCAAATTAAATTTAAATACACGAAAATATCTTGTTCAAGCGCATTGTAGTTCACGCATTTCTGGTTGCAAACTTATTTTTCAGTCAAATATTAAACTACCAATGGATTCAAGAAAGATCATACTGATAAGTCACAGATATTCCTTTAAAATTGTATACATGCAATTGTGTTTTTGCATGTATAAAATGTTCAAGGAATATCTGTGACTAATCAATATTATCTACATTGAATCCCTTTGACTGAAAAAGAAGTTTGGGGAAAAACACTGTCTTATATAAGAGTTCTGAAAAAAAGTAAATCCATTTAAAGATACTAAAAACAAGAGCTGTCAACCATTCTCAGAGTTTGACAGTAAAAAAAGGGGCATAACTCTGTGAAAAGTTATGGGACTTATACCCATTATGGTATATCTTACATAAAGATTATAATTGAAAGGCACGTACATAAGTATACTGATAAAGCACTGTCTTAAGTGAAGAAAATAATGCCCTATATGAAATAATGATAAAAAATAATCTTTTTATATAACAGAATACCTAGAGCTGCCACATGATAAAAGGATTAATGCCCCAACCTGATCTTTATGAAAAAGGATATTATTTAGTCCAACTGATAATTATTTTTGAAAGAAAGCATTTGAAGTTCATTTGAAAAGTATACATTTTATAGTGCACAGACAAAATGTTCAAATTCTGACCTTAAATAGTGACCTTCACCTTTGAGCCTGTGTACAGTGGCAGCATGGGTTTTTGCACATTGTCTTGATGAGGTGACCATTTGAGTCAAGCTTGAAGTAAATGTGTTACCGGGGTATAGGATTTAAAATAATGGACACAAATTGTCATTATATTTTGACCTTTTAGTGTAACATTGGCCTAGAGTCTACACAGTGAAGCAGCAGTATGGGTTCTGCACATTGCCCTTGTTAAGGTGATTCATTTTGATTCAAATTAAAGAATATCCTTTCGACTGGTATTGGATTTACAAGAATTTGTAACAGAGTTACCAAACGTCCCCGCCTCAGGGAAGTTTTATATGACGCATAAAAATTGTGCTATTTGCAAAAGATTGAGGTATGGATTTCAGGACTTTCAGTCCAAATTATGATCATGCTAGATCTGCAAATGCACAATAATTTTTTAAAGGAAATACTAGTAAAATGAAACACGGAATTTAAAAATTCTATCATGTTTACTTTGACCTCTAAGTGTTGACCCTTGACCCTGGAGGTAGGGGTGCAGGTATTGTGCATGACATATCGTCTTATTAATATTACTATTTGTGCCAAGTATTTCAAAATCCCTTTA
>NW_026856846.1:0-27146 GCF_026571515.1 Ruditapes philippinarum | reverse complement strand
AATGGTTTTAGGTGCATAATTAAAATAGATTGTTTTACGTCCCTTTTGTTTACATTTTTTTGTTAACTCACAGATGTTCAGTGTGAAATAACTAAAATACTTTCTCACTATGAGTTAGTGGGTTCGAATCCTGACAGGGACTTTGGGTTCTTTTATGTGAGGATGCTATCCGGCTAGCTTACGGAACGTCGATATGGTGGCCAGTTGCGGCCATTTCACAAACCCGCGAGATTTTCTACCGAAATCGTAAAAATGTTGCGGGGAACGTATAAACCTCGATACTTTTGGAAACAGCAACAAACATTATGACACCAGTGGCCGGTAGCGTCCATAGTTTGACTCCACATTATACTCCTCGTGTGTCTAAAAAAAGTGGAGGAACAGAAAGAAATCCGCGATATTTTTTGCAAGTGTTATTCTACAAAAAGTAAAAGGAAACATTGTAGGCCGCGATTTTCCGTTCCTCAACAACTGTCTCATATTTAATACTGCGGCGAGTAATAGCAATTTTCAGCTGCGACTTGTTAAAAAAGACATTCCCCGGAATAAAACGTCGAGGCTTAATGTTCAAACTCTTGGTGCGCCGTTTATCATTGCGACATTTAACGTTTAATTTTTTATCGGCAAAATATTTTGAGACATTTAAATAGCGGCAGTTGCGACATTAAGGTAGGTAGAACGCGACACTTTGCGAACCTTCGAGTAGCGTCTTGAAAATTTGCATGCAAAGAGTTGACCATATTTCTGATTAGGTTCCGTTGATTTTATTTCGATAGTTTCAGCCAATTTTTGTACACACGGCGTCAAAGTTGACCATCAAAGCCCGTTTTTGAACATGACGTCGTTGCGTATCCTTGGCAACTGTTACGGGTATAACAACGCCATTGGCGGATGAAATATCTTAAATTTTACAGCATTCGACGGAAATTATTTTTTCCTTTAAGCAGATATAAGATTTATTGTTTTACGCCGAAAATTGTTTGAGTAATGGAAAGAAAATTGTCAATTTTGTGTAAAATTTGACGTTCAGTTTAGCCGCATTTTTAGGCTTAAAATCGGCTTATTAAAAAATTCCGGAAATAAATTTTTGATTTTTTTCTTTAAACGTCCTTTAAAATGTATACTTAGTCAAAATAACTAAAAAAATTACGGGGTCACCGAATCAAATTTTTCGGTACAAATGCGACATAAAAACGTAGTTGCGACATAACGAACGGCGCCACATACATGTATATTTATAATTTATATAAGACCAATTTTAGAAACAGTAATATTATTAGTTATAAAGATTGTTGACAGGTTATATGGCCCTATATAAACGGCTATTTGTAAATATAACCCGAGCCGCTAGGCGAGGGTTATATTGCAAATAGCCGTTTATATACGGCCATATAACCTGTCAACAATCTTTACAACGAATTTATAATACAGCACGCATCATTTTTTAGTGAAAAACGTAAGATTTCTTCATAAATCGACAGCAGCCGTGTATATATATGGAACAGAATTAATGCATTTATTCTATCTTGCTTGATGACATTGGAACTTGCATTATGCTTAATTCCATCTTGCTTGATGACATTGGAACTTGCATTATGCTTAATTCCATCCTGCTTGATGACATTGGAACTTGCATTATGCTTGATCCCATCTTGCTTGATGACATTGGAACTTGCGTTATGCTTAATTCTATCTTGCTACATGACATTAGAACTTGCATTATGCTTAATTCCATCTTGCTTTATGATATTTCAACTTTGCATTATGCTGGATTCCATTTTTCATTATTTCATTCAAACATTTCGTAGTGACCAATTCCACGGGGGAGGAAGTGTTACACGAAGGATGGAGTTCTTATGATAACTTGTTTGGAGTTCTTATGATAACTGTCACGGAGTTCCTGGAAAACGTTACGGATTTCTGTGGAAAACTTTTCTATATACTTGGAGAACTCGCGTAAATAATGGTTATTTTTAACTTTAAATGGGGAGTTTGAGGTGCTAACCTGTCACTCCGTGACAGTTATCATAAGAACTCCAAACAAGTTATCATAAGAACTCCATCCTTCGTGTAACACTTCCTCCCCCGTGAATTCTTTCATTGAGTGATAACTATGAAACTGGAACAAGCCATTTGGAATACTAAAATGTTAACGTCATATACCTTTATGTATAAGTTACCTTTCTTCATGCTCTATACAAACCATTTACGGTTTAGTTCTTTTGTATTACTTTTATGTTGAAGTCATTTAAAATTGACAATTTTTGTTCCCTGATGAATTCGCTTATATCCATTATTCAGTGTTTATGCTTAATAAAGCTTGGTGTCCAAGGCTTTGTGGATTATGTTTGATCATCTTACATTATGATAAACAATTTAAACTATGTCGCGATTTGTGAACTGTTAAGGGGCGAGAACTCTGTTATCGATATCAACGGAATTTTTCCGCGATTCGCCTATCATCGGAATTTTCCGTATAGATACTGCGTACATGTATATATAAATAAAATATGTAGTAAGCGCTTAATACATAAATTGCAGTTGAAAGAATATAAATACAAGTAGTAAAGGATTATGCAATATAATTAGTGATGGAAATCGGATGAGATTTGTCCCAATCGATTATCGGTTCAGTCGGATGGGACATAATCGATAACTTTCGAATAAAGTCGCGTTAAAAAATAATAGGGAAGTAACATTTCTTACCAAGGCACTTGATTATATTTAATAACATGAACTTCATTTAGCACTTTTCAACACAGTTTTAACCTTATATAGTCATAATTTTACGAAATAGATTTTATTTTTCAATGGATATCAAATAATACCATTTTCATCACATTATATTTCTTTTGTTTTACATCACTTAAATTATTGATCCTGTTCAACTCCAAATTGTCTCTGAGTGATTTTTTGCGATCCGCGAGGTGTTCCTAAAGGAAAATTACCGTCAGAATTAAATTCCCTTTGATAATTAAAACATTTTTGACGACGTCGCGGAACAAACTTTTGTGAATCGATTATTGTCGTTTTACATAACAGTAAGTGATAATCGGCGACTTGCGACAATCGGAACATCACTAAATATAATTTTATACATGTATACAGTCTAATAGACAAAATATGTTCGTAAACAGTTATTCAATGGGGCAGTTATACGTACAGTGGCGGATTCAAGCCCTGGCTTAAGGGCTGCACCTACCCCCAAATATACGTTCATGAGCTGGGATGGAAAATATACGTGTCAGTTTCATGCAATAGTCTTCTTAGTGTACTCCCTTACCAAAACATATTATGCTGTCATCCAGTTGTTAAGCACCGGCCTAGGTACTGCGAAGGTCTTTATCTAATGACTTGGACATTAAAAAGCAAAAATTATTGGCCTTTTAACTTAATAAATGTCTCAGAGTCACTAATAGTAGCGAATAGGTATGTAACATATTAAACTATACATGTATAATAAGGAAAGAAGGAAGTTGTTTATATTTGTAACATGTGCATAGTCAATTACAAATGAGCCGCGTCACGACAAAACCAACATAATGGGTTTGCGACCAGCATGGATCCAGACCAGCCTGCTCGTCCGCGCGGTCTGATCAGGATCCATGCTGTTCGCTATCAGTTTCTCTACTTGTAAAAGAGTTGGAACGCGAACAGCATGGATCCTGATCAGACTGCGCGGACGCGCAGGCTGGTCTGGATCCATGCTGGTCGCAAACCCATTTTGTTGGTTTTGTCGTGACGCGGCTCAAATGTTGGGCATATGTGTGTCTGATTATAGATCAGACATCCCGCACACACCACCACATTCACATACATTTGTGCTTAATGATATATTGTGCACATCTTTCTGACAGTAAGATATTTTTATCACAGAAATTTATTGAAATCTATAAAATTCTTACTAAATATGTTTTATTTAAATAAAAACACATACACATAATGTATAGGAATCTGCTTTTCTTATTACGGGTCAAGTAAAGTTGTGCCCGTCTTTAAAAGAAACTTCCATATTTTTTTTTAATAACACTATACATGTATATTCATACTGCCCACTTACAGTGTAAAGGATTTAAAGCACACATATTTGTATGAAGCCAAATTATATTTATTTTATTTTACAGAAAGTAGTTTATATAACCTCAAAAAGATCAGTAGATGACACCTAATAATTTATAGGCAATTTGGTCATAAATCAGGGGTCACAATGACGCTAAATCTTTGACCAATCAATAACTTTTATAAATGGCACTTTTACGGACAGGAGAAGTTGGGGCATCCTTGGTAGGAAAATTCATATAAATAGTGTAATTTGATTGGTTATTTATCTCGTTCGCACGACTTAACTTTCTCGTGGCCACGACTAAACTTTCTCGTGGCCACGACATAGTAACTTGTTCTAACGACTTATTTATCTCGTGGCCACGACTAAGTAACTCGTGGCCACGACTAAGTCATCTCGTTCCCACGACTTAATTATCTCGTGGCCACGACTTAGTAACTCGTGGCCACAACATAGTATCTCGTTCCCATGACTTAACTATCTCGTGGCCACGACTTAGTAACCCGTGGCCACGACACAGTATCTCGTGCGCACGAGATAAATAAAAACACGCACATGTCACCTTTGTGCCACCGTAAGTTTGAGCATAGTATATCTTAAAATTCAATTTCACTATTGCTCATACGACTATCACACATGTAAACAATTGTATAAGAGATGAGTTGCCACTTGTAGGATGAGTTATTAGAGACATCTATATCATTTTTTTCCACATGTTGGAGGAATCTTCAAAAACACGCACTTTTCGTCTGTCGCATTGTGTTCTCTTGTTTTTCAGTAAATTTTCCCTTTACATGTCAGTCCCCAAATAACACTGTTCTGTATACGCCCCTGTATAAAGGGGGCGTAACTTTGTTTATTCCATGTGCCAAAATACGGGATCATCCGGAAAATAACGGAATATACCGACAAAGCGACACCTGCTGTCATAATATGAACACAAATTATTGCAACTCGCATTATGCTTACTGCCAACTGCCTAGTGCGTACTGTCACATGCGACTATAATATCGCTATCGTTGTCATCTTCGTTGTCGATGCGCAGTGATCATGTATTGCATTATATTTGTAATCAGTAAATATATTGAAGCATATCAATGCTAAGACACATCAAATTCGCCAATTATTGATCAAAATTAATAATTTATTGTGACATAATGTCGACAATATAAGTGGCAGATTTAAAGCAAATTAACTATTTACTGACAGAAACTTAACATGTTACATATATCAAGAACAAGCAAAGAATGTTATCTTAAACACCAAACATAATACGTTGTCCTTAATAAAAGATGCAATTAAACATATAGCACGATTAAAATATGTGAGTTTGATGGTTAAGTAGGGAACACATAAGGTTGCAATTACATGAAAGTGCATTCAGTAATCACAAGGCATGATTGAATTCAGCAAAACGCAGGTTTTCATTGTCATAAACAAGTATAGAAGCAAGCATAATGTAAGTCCTGATATCATAAAGCAAGATGAAATAAATGCACTAATTCTGTTCCATATATATAAAACTATATAAACGTCACGATTATCCAATGAAAAGCGACGTTACAAACGTGCAGTATTATAATGCTTTATGACAAGGTTCAGTAAAGCTGCTTACCAAACGGTCAGAGAATCCGGGTATATATGGCAGATAAATTATTCGTAGACAGGGTGCTTCCATTTGCTTGGGAATCGACAGACGTTTGATCCCCCACTTTTCTACAAGGTACTCGACTCCTTTACTAACCAGCATGGAATTACATTGTACTACTTTGTCCTGAAAATATCTTGTTTTTATACAATAGTAAAAGCAGTACTTTGAGAACATGTATTTATTGTTTTAATTTATATTAAAAGGTAGAATCAAAGAGCAAAGGGAATAATTGAGCCGTGTCACGACACAACCAACATAATGGGTTTGCGACCAGCATGGATCCAGACCAGCCTGCGCATCGCTATGAGTTTCTTTACTTGTTTTAGGGTCTGTAGGGCTGGTCTGGATCCATGCTGGTCGCAAACCAATTATGTTGGTTTTGGCGTGACGCGGCTAATTTGTTTTCTGCTCGTGAAATGCGTTGCGATTAAAGATTCCACACTACTCCAACTGAAACTATTAACGACTTTTAGTCGTGGACTCGTTTTTATTTGTTTGGGTCGTCAGTCCAAACAAATAATGGTAGCGAAATTTCAGACCCTGATGCTGTTAATTGCAAATGCCGAAAGTAGTCCGCTTTTTTGAAGCGGTTACTTCCCTTTATATGTACACTAACGCCGAAAAATTCAGGGGAGATCACTGCGTAAAGATGGTCAAATGACAGGCGCATTAATTTTCAAGCAAAATAGTTCCCGAATGGTCGAAGATTTCTAATATTGTTTTATTCTTTATAGATATACATGCTTATAGTAAGCTCCATGATTATTTAGATCTGTGTTAAAGTCGAAAGAATAAGAGTTCCAACCCTAATTTAGAATAATATGGTTCTCTTCATATAACCTCACCGTGGCCGAGGGGTTTGCACGCTCGCTTAGGAAGCGAAAGGTCTGGAGTTCAAATCCCAGTTAAGGCATTTTTTTTCAAATTGTTTAAGTCAAATAAACATTGAATTGAATATCGGTGTTGCAATTAGTCTTATAGCCAATTTACTACAATTATAGTCTGATTTTATTGACCTGTCAATTATGAATATATTATAGCACTCATTTACATATTCGATCCCACTTCGGTTTTTTCCGTTTATTTTACGAGAATTAATATGAAGTGTATCACTTACGTTTGGAAAACTCCCACTAGATTAATTTAGGTTCTTGTAACATCCGCAATAGCACAGTCGGTTAAGTGATTACCTAATGCATGAGAGGTCCGAGGTTCGATCCCCTTTTTTGACATTCTTTTTAGACTTATTCTTTCTTTATTTTTAAGTATATTTAATAAAAATGGTCAAGCGCTTGCAATTTGTCTACACGGATATGAACCAACTAAGAAACACTGAATTGTCACATTTCATATTGTATAATTACATTTCTTGATTTTAATCGGAATGAATTTTCAGTATTAATTCTTAAAAATTGTTATATACAAATGTATAGTATTTACAAAAAGGTGCAAAACATATTAAAAACGGAACAACCATAACTTAAAAATCATGTTGAAAATGGTTATGAATAAAAAAATACTGGACATACTCTGTCTCGATCCTACAACACGTTGAACATTCAGATAAAATATACCAGTGATTTACCCTATTGCACTATAACGGTCAGTGTAACTAATTCAAAATAACAAGATGAATTTTATCACATCTTACTGCGCATATCTCACGGAATTTACCGAACATTTATCGAATATTAATATATTCTGTGCATTGACCGTATAATCAGTATGGAATTGACAGGTTAATAAAATCAAACAATAAAAGGCTGGAAAGCATTGGTGACACTATACAAAAACAAATTGGTTTATAATCTCGCAACCTTCACCTTTCTGACATTCTGAGACGCAACACATTCAGCGCCTTCTGTGCTTTGATTTTGGTGCTTTATACCATGCACGTTAGATAACCAGTCCTTACTCCTATGGTATCATGTACATGTAGTAAGTTATCTACCCTGAATTACCCTCTAAAAGGATCTCTTTTTTACTTAAATAAATGTTAACTTATAAATGTATCTTATTTTCTAACCCAGTGTACTGACCACGCCTCATTCTCCCATATAGTTGGTTATATATTCTCCAGTTTATCTTTTATTTTATATAGATATCAATATTAAAGCTTACCATTCCACCGATCCGATTCATGTATTCGATTCCATCAGCAGAACATATGAAGGGCGTGTCGTCATTAGTGCCTGTGGATATCAACACGAACTAGTAATTGCTATTTTGATTTTTTTCCAATTACTATGGTGGCTGATTTGGGTCGCTTTTGTGCGACGTGTTGGCGCCAAAAGGCGCGTTGTCGGACTTTCGTCTTGTCGTCCTGTCGCTAACGGTGTACGCCAAACGGCACGTTGTCGTGCGGCGTGTTGTCGCGATGTCACATTGTCGCTCGGTTCAAATCGAAGGATAAGCTTATATACCAAGCGACGAGGTGATATCGCACGACAACGCGCCAGTTGGCGTGTTTCGCTAGAGACAGGACGATATGAAGACAGCGCGACTATCGAAAACACAACGCGCAATGTACCAAATCATGCACCATAGATTATGTATGTAAATGCTGCTGTATTCTAGTCAATATATTTGAGGCACCTCATATACATGTATTTCATTCGTTTCCAGTACGAAAAGATATTAATGCATTTAATCTAAAACAACTGCATGTTTCTGTTTCAAACGTCGATTTTCATGGATTTTCTGTGTATTTCTATATTCTAGGCTTAATTTTTAAACACTGAGAGCACGGGCCCCGTTTGATAATCGTGACGTTTAAACGGCTGACCTTTTTACAAACGGAAGTAGCATTTCGCGCATGCGCAATCTGCGTTTGGCAAAAAAGCAACAACAAAATAATACATTTTATCAGTATTCAACAACTTGTAATAATCTAAATGATTAACAAATGGATGGGAATGGTTTATTTTGATAATTAAACGATGCATGCAATGGTGAATTAAACATCTCTGCATTTACCCTTTCAGGGTAGATCTATTTCTTGTAAGGATCGGGCTATATATACAAAAACTGTTTATATATGACCATATAACTTGTCAAAATTCTTCTTTCTAATATAATATTTTGCTATCCTAAACTACAAGAACTTGAAAATTTATCAATTATTAACGCCTATAGGATAAATAAAATTGCAAACTCAATACCGTTACATAAAGATATTTGTAAAGGTTTTCTTCTTGCAATTAATCTTCCGGTGCCAGCCAGATATAAATTAAATCTAAAGTTTCTTTCTGTAGGCCTATGTTCTATACTCAACATCACTTATTCCGCGTCATCACTTATTTCACGCTAATGGCAAATTTTTATGTGAATAGTGTTAAAATTGGTCAAAATTGACATATTTTATTCATACAACTAAATAACATAGATTTTGTGCAAAATATTTTAAATCTATAGATTTTTACGTAAAACAAAACAACATTTTACAAACTTCTGCAAAAAGCAACAATTGTCCGTTAAATTTGTGCATACGTCTGAAACAATCATCATTTTCTAAATGTTCTTGTTTGTTTACAAAATAAATTTTGAGTTACAATGTCAAGAAACTTTAATATTTAAAATTATATAAAATAACATGTAGAAATTTTAACTGAAACATGAAAAAACTGAAATAAAACACCATTTAACCGCGATTTAAATGATGACATACTGTTTTCGAAATGGCCGACATATGGTTTACGTCTGGCTCATTTATATTGATTTTGACTAAATATATTGTTGTTTCCTTGTGTAATATAGCAGAAAATACATATATGTTATAGCTTATGACAATTTTTGTACCATAGGTTTTATGTGTTGTTTTCTTTTTTGCTTCAAAGGGTTAAGTACCGTGAACTAAGAGGAGCACAGTATACTACTTACTGTACAGGCAGAAATTTGCTTCATGCCTTTAAACGATAAACATTTTTTTAGGTAGGCATGAATAAAATATAATTACATGTTTTTGTACAGACATATATGAAACAGAGCAAACCTTCAAATGAAAAAGCGTCCTGAAGAGCCTCGTTTTCAAATTTTGATGTAATGAGGGGTCTGAACCAGGCATGGTGGCGTTTTGGGTTCATCCATATGAAGGCACACGCTCGCGGACTAAACGCCCATTTGTGCATCGTACCTAAAATGAATGGAAATACTTGATATAACCATAATAGCTTTCAACATCTGAAAATTCAACATTAACATAGAATCTATGACGGTCTTTAAACTTTTTAAACTCAATATAAAAATATTTTAACGCAGAGCCACAGGGAAAGCATGTGTTTATTAGCTGCACATACTAAAATCGTTATAAAATATGTTATCGTTCAGTCTAGTACTCTGTAAAAGGCATTAATAAATACTTAACTATATTCTTTCATTTTACCAACTCATAGTGAGAAAGTCTGGTAGTTTTTTTCACACTGAACATCTGGGAGTAAAAAAATATGTTCACCACAATAGAAATCGGCATCAATGTCTTGTATATCAACTTGCAGTTGACCAGGGACATGAGCGGCGTCCACTACAACAACAACACCGTGTTTGTGACACACCTCTATGATACGTTTGATTGGCAGAACAACAGAGGTGGGGCTAGTTATGTGATCTGTATAAAAGATAAGATAACACGTATGTATGTTTAGACACACAAAAAAATGATAAATAAAGTTATAAACATCCCAAATACCCTCGTTTTCATTTTTGAAAGTCCAAAATATCCATATCAAGTCCTTATTGTAACTGAAGTAACAAAGTTCTGTCAAAATGGTGGTACGAAATACAAGAGGGCCATGATGGCCCTGAGTCGCTCACCAGAATCAACTGCTTTTCAGTGTTGGAATGTCAATATATTATAATATTAAATTTGAGCATAGAATATGTTTAAACAATAATTTGAAGAAATGCCATGACCTGGGGCATTTAAGCTTTAGCTTAAACGGGGCTAATCAAATTAAAATGAGAAAACTTGATAAAAGACTATCTAAAAATGCTACAGTTTGGTGATCATCTCTCAATTATTTCAGTAGGAAATGATGTTCGAAGGTTTAGTTCTGTAGAAATAGACATTTAAAGGTATTTCTATTTTTAGCTTAAGCAGCCCCTAAAAGGGGCCAATCAAATTCATATGAGCAAACTTGATAAAAGACTACCAAAGATTATGTTACAGACAAAGTTTGGTGATCAGCCATCAATTAGTTCTGTAGAAGAAGATATCTAAAGGTTTTTCTATTTTTAGCTATAGAGACCCCTAAAAGGGGCTAATCAAATTAATATGAGCAAACTTAATATAAGACTACCCAAGAATGCTAAAGACAATGTTTGGTGACCATCCATAAATTAGTTCTGTAGAAATAGACATTAAAAGGTATTTCTATTTTTAGCTTTTGCGGCTCCTAAAAGGGGCCAATCAAAATAGTATTAGCAAACTTGATAAAAGACTATCCAAGAATGCTTCAGACAAAGTTTGGTGATCATCCATCAATTAGTTCTCTAGAAATAGACATTTAACGGTATTTATGTTTTTAGCTTAAGTGGCCCATATTAGGGGCCAATCAAATTAATATGAGGAAACTTGATAAAACACTTCCCGAGAATGCTACAGACAAAGTTTGGTGATCATCCATCAATTAGTTCTGTAGAAGAAGATGTTTAAAGGTTTTTCTATTTTTAGCCCTAGAGACCCCTAAAAGGGGCCAATCAAATTAATATGAGCAAACTTGATGAACGACTACCCAAAAATGCTACAGACAAAGTTTGGTGATCATACATCAATTAGTACCGTAGAAGAAGATGTTTAAAGGCTAAATAGGATTTAATACCTACCTACACTGGTGGGCCACTATTACAAACAATCTAGTCTTGAAATATTCTAATATAAATACCTACCTACACTGGTGGGTCACTATTACTTACTAACTAGTCTTGAAATCTCTCATTATTAATACCTACCTACACTGGTGGGCCACTATCACAAACTATCTAGTCTTGAAATATCTTATTATGAATACCTACCTACACTGGTAGGCCACTATTACAAACTATCTAGTCTTGAAATATCTTATTATCTATACCTACCTACACTGGTGGGCCACTTTTACAAACTATCTAGTCTTGGAAAATCTTATCATTTATACCTACCTACACTGGTGGGCCACTATTAAAATCTTATTCAACCTTACTATATCTCATTATGAAAACCTACCTACACTGGTGGGCCACTATTACAAACTATCTAGTCTTGAAATATCTTATCATTAATACCTACCTACACGGGTGGGCCACTATTACAAACAATCTAGTCTTGAAATATCTTATTATCTATACCTACCTACACTGGTGGGCCACTTTTACAAACTATCTAGTCTTGGAAAAGCTAATCATTATTATTTAATTAATCAAATATCCCAAATTAATGATATCCAAAATATACCCTCTTTTTAGTGTTTTATACTATAAAAGGGGTATTTTTTGGATATTATCAATGTTATTGGTTATTTGATAGACTTTCAAGCTCCTCTGATTAAATCTAAACTTCAAATAATTATGAAGTGACCAAGTGTCAACAAGCCTAACTCTCATACTTCATTGTATACTCAAATATCGACCTGTGTCTTACGACGCATTACTCACCCCAAATGAGGGTAAAAATGACTCCGACAGAAAAAAGTCCGCGTAGGGATGACAAGTTTATTTCACAAACCACAATATATCTTTTCAAGTGATTAAAATCGTTAATTGCTTTGAAAGGGTCACTGTTTTCCAGAGTTTAATATTGCAAGTGCAATATTGATAGTTCCAATTCAAATATTCAAAACTACTTTCACTTTCGGTTTTAATTTAAACTAACAATCGACGAAATACTATCACGGGTGTTGAACGAAACTGGATTTTTAAAACCAATAAAGGATTGTCAGAAGAGTGTTTGGTGCATGTTGAGTAAAAATGATGTAATGGCTATTATGCCAACAGAGTATGGAAAAAGTTTAATTTTTCAACTGGCCCCATTTTCGATTTGTTCTATCACTTCGGTGTTCAAGCCGCCATGTAAAAGGTAGTGCGTTCCCATCATGCTTAGCGTGGATTCACACAGGTCAGTAAGACCGGTGTACACAATGCTCATACTTTGTGTTAGGTAATACACTCATTCTCGGTAACCTGAGACTACTTAAAATGTATTCCATTTCAAAAATAATAGAGCAACTTCGGGTAATGTCGAAACTGGTATAATTTCGATACCTTCTTTCGTTTTCCTATTTTATTAACAATAAAGCATCATTTTCTACATGATTTAAATCAATTTTACGATGTCAGAACTATATGTGACGTCATCACTTGCTCTTGGTCTTTTATGCATTCTTCCTTTTCTAAACCGCCTCCGTGGTCGAGTGGTTAGAGTCGACGACTTCTAATCCAGTTTCCTCTCTGGCGTGGGTTCGATCCCCGGGAGATGCTTTGGTAGTTTAGCGGAGAGGAAGGTAGTCTAGTACTGGTGTTACTCTCCGGTATCTATCCGCCTATATGACTGAAATACTGTTGGGAAAAGCCGTAAAATAAAACAAACAAACAAACTTCCTTTTCTAGAAATGTCCGGTATACAGATGTCATTCCTCGTAATCTTATCCGAAAAAACGGCATTTATCTTATAAGAAGGGTCGATAACTCAGGCACATAACTATATCATCATTTCGTATTTATGTATTGGTTTCAATGCAAATAAACCTTAAACATGGATATTATGAACATTTAAGCTTGAGTTTATTCATAATTATAAGACGCATAACAATTGTACAGGGGTGTCGAAATTGAACGATACTTATCTTCTCTGTCGGCCAATTTCGACACATAGTCATAGAAATATTAAAACTTTAGATTCACAAATGTTACTAACTCTACATAGTATTGCATTAATAAATAATTCAAATAAGTTAATTTAAAAAAATCACATTATGTTATTCTAATTTAAAGTTGCCAAACTGCAGAATGCTGTTATCCTTCTTTGTAGAGGCCGAATATAGGCTGCTTCCCCAACCAAACTAGCCTCTTTTCCCCCCAGTTTGGTTCTCAAAATTCCCCAGTCTTTTGAAATTTCCCATAGAATTTAGAACAAAATTAAACGATGGTGTTGAATTAAGGTCTTTTACTGCCTTGTTAGCTCACCTGAGCTTGTTCAGGGTAAGCTATTAGGATCGGTGAATGTCCGTCGTCCGTCGTACGTCCACAATTGCTTGTGAACACACTAGTGGTCACACTTATGATTCAATCATCATCAAACTTAGTCAGGATGCTTGTTTAGTCAATTGCTCGGATGAGTTCGAAACTGGGTCATTTCGGATGGAAAAATAGGTCAAAGGAGCTAAAAATAGAAAAATCTTGTGAACACTCTAGTGGTCACATTTTTGACCCAATCATCATCAACCTTTGTCAGAATGCTTGTTTAGATTATTGCTTGGATGACTTCGAACATGGGTCATCTCCGATGAAAATCTAGGTCACAGGAGCTATAAATAGAAAAAACTTGTAAACACTCTAGTGGTCACATTTTTCAACCAATCATCATCATCAAACTTGGTCAGAATGCTTGTCTAGTCAATTGCTTGGATGAGTTTGCATGATTTATCTCGGATGGAAAACTAGGTCACAGGAGCTAAAAATAGAAAAACCTTGTGAACACATTGTGTCACTTTTTTTGAAAATTTATCATTAAATTTTGGTCAGGATGCTTGTTTTAGGTAATTGATCGAATGTTCAAGCTCGAATTTTGGGGTTCACCTAAAGGTTTTCAAAAATTTGGGTCACCGGGTAAATATGGTTAACCCTTGTTAAAAATTTGGAAACCTTTTTTGGAAAAAACCTTCATAAATTGGTCGAAGCTTGTTAAAAGGTAATTTGTTCGGAAAAATGGTTTTGACGGGTTCGGGTGACGTTTCTGGGGGCCATCTTGGCCCCTTGTTTTTAATTTCCCCCGTGCTTTTTCCCTTTTTTATTTTGAAAACTTGTTAAAATTTGTGTTAAATTTTTAAAACCCCCTTTTTCCCCCAAAGTATCCAAAAATCCAATTTTCCCCCAAGGGAAAAAAGTGAAAACCTTTCCCCCAAAAATGGTTTTTTTTGGTTTTGGGGCCCGGGACCCATCAAAAAATCCTTTGTAAATTCCCGTCAAATTCCACCCTTTTGCAGCGGGCAAACCCTTTGTTTTTTTTCGGGCCCCAGACACCCCGGTTTCTGCCTTTTTATAAGCACTGAGTAAATCTTTTCACCCTAAGGTTTCCTTCTCCTGTCTGTTATGACAAAGGATTCCGGCTAGTAAATGGGGCATTAAATTTTGTACCCTATGTGTCTGATAGTACTCTATTGTCTTTGGAAAAGTTACTTTTAAAAATAAATGAGTTGTCTGTTTTCCCTTGTATTGCCCTAGATCTCTGCACCCGGATTGGTAGTCGGGGCTTTTTAAATTTTTAGACTTTGTAGTAAGATTTAAAAAAAGGGGTTTTCTAGATAAAAACCAGAAAAAAAATTTCGTCTTTTAGCCCCTGGGTAATTTAATTTCTATCTTTTACTATAGGAATTAATGGAAATCAATTATTGAACTTACACAAACTATTTTTTTAAACAACACTTGGAAATGCATTTCATACCAAATACACTTAAATCTTGTTTTAAAAATGAATTATCCTACAAAATCCGCAGAATAAATCACAAGATGTTATGAAAGAGACAGAGTCCCGAAAATGATAGGCTCGTATACAATGCATGTATGTTGTAAATTTCTATTTTAAGTGTTTGATAATAAATTTTATGGGAAGTTTTTAAATGGTTTCAATAAATGACTGAATATTATCAAGTTAAATATTAATACTAGATATATCAAGTATAATAACATTGATATTTACATTTACATTGAAAACATATTGTCAAACGCATTGTTTTTTTAAAGCCTCGTAAATATTTTTTTTTAATAATAAAATGCAAATTAACATGAAATCCTATTCAAGAAATGGTTGCACAGATACTCTTAATCTTCATATTTTATGTTAACTATATAACTGTAGGTTTACTATTACTATTTAATAAACCATTAATACTTTTTTTTAATTTGAAATTTTTTAACCCGTTCTAAAATGTCGGTAAAATTTAAAAATTAAAAAGGGGCCCCGGGAAAAACCCAAAACCCCTTTTTAAAAAATAAAAAATAACCCGTATTAATAAAAAAAAATATACCCCTTTAAAATTTTTATGGGTTGTTAAATTGAAAAATTTAAAAAAAGTTTTTTAGTAAGGAAATGCGTAAAATCACCTATCCAAATTTGGGTTTAAATTTTTCCCAAATTATCCCCCTTTATTTGGTTTAAAATTTAAAATTTGTCCAAAAAAAAATTTGTAAAGTATTAAAGAATTTGTTACGAGATTATTTTAGGGGAAATTTTGGGGAAAGTACAACCCATATTTTCCCTTTGGGATTTTTTTTTAAATTATCTCATTTTTTTAATTTTTAAAAATGCTTTTCTTGTATGGTTTAAAATTTTTTAAAACTTTCCCAAAATTTTCATGTATTTATTTTAGAGATTGTGAGGGGGAAGTACAATATTGAAAATATGGCGCATACATGTAACTTAAATTATTTTTCTCAAAATTTTTTAATTTTATTTTTTTTTTTAAATCCCGGGGGGGGGGCCCATTACTACATAATTTTGTGAGGGAAATAACTTTAATAAATTTGTTTGGAAAATTGTGTAAAAAATCTTAAATTATAATACTGAAAGGGTAGTGTCCAAAAACTAAAATAGTACTAGTTATAACACTTTAAAGTACACCTTTCAATGGCTAATATAGCCTTTATTCATTGAAATATGTGTTTCATAACAGGTACGTGTAGTTTGATTACTTTTTTAAAATACGATGCTGTACCTTTAAGGTTAAAATGAACCAAGTAATTGTTTCGCCACACTCTGTTGAAAAATAGCTTTAGTGGTGTTCAACCAATGAAAACACCGGAAAATGTGTGTACAGTACTTGATAGACATGCGCATTCTCTTGTTTCGCTTTTAATAAATTGGAAGGTGCGTTGAAATGTCTAAATAATTGTTTAATTTGCTTTGACATGTCCTCTCCAATGGTATCATATATTTTTTTGCCTTC
The DNA here is from genome assembly GCF_026571515.1 of Ruditapes philippinarum. Lineage (NCBI taxonomy): Eukaryota > Metazoa > Mollusca > Bivalvia > Venerida > Veneridae > Ruditapes > Ruditapes philippinarum. The sequence goes on along the minus strand of NW_026856846.1, from coordinate 10,300 downwards.
AAAATGATGTGATGATGAATACCTGTATTTTAAATGCTCAGATATGATTAACTGGATTTTTGGGATTTTATAACTTTGTTCTACTTTCGTTTTCAAAATATATTTTGACTGATGCAAAAATTATTGTTGTGCATTTCCAAAATGCTTGTTTGAATTAAATATGCTTATTTATTGCCTTAACCTTTTCCCTTGTATAAGCGTGTTTTGACGGCTTTTTGCACCCCCCCCCCCTTTTTGAGCCCTTAAACAGTGAAGACATGATTTACACCCCAAACACTGGTTTTCGTTTGAGAAATGTTGTTAAAAAAGGTGACCACTTTTTCGGCCCCGTCCCCCATCCAAATGTTACATCAGTGGGTTGCCATAAGGGGGATGTGCCCCCTTCTGTTTTGGGGGGGGGGGTTGAAGGAGGGCGGCAGTCCACCTCATTGCCAAGAAAATTTTGGACATGTGACAGGTTAAATGGCCTCAGGTCGATCTTGGGGTAACTAGTAATCGACGCTGAAAAGCCTTTTACTCTATCTCAATTCATTGAGAAGTTGCAGCACTTTGAAATCAGTTTTGATGGAAAAAAAAACAATGCAAAATAGTGATTTTTGGCAATTTTGAGACATCCCCCCATTGCCATGGCAACAGGAAATTTACAATTGAGCATGCTGTTACAGAGGCTATGGTCTAGTCAACATTTGTGCCAAGTTTCATCAGTATTGAAGCATTTTTCAAGTTTCATAGCAGTTTGAACTTGTTACGTACAGGAGGCTTTTTAATGAAAACGGCCATTTTTCACAATATGCTGATGGGGTAAAAAGTTAAAGGTGATTGGCGCATGCACAAAATCATTGCTAGCTAAACGGATAAAATACTACTTGATGAAATTTTATTTTGAAAAAGAAATAAGTAATGACGACTTTAATGCTTAATTCTGTTCTAACTTCTGTCAAATCTGTTCTACTTCTAACATATTTATTTCCAAATAGCTTACAGTTAAATTTTAAAAATATTTATCTTTGTCAACAAAATCAGCATTATATGAAATGCCAAAATTGATAAATATACACTGGATTTTACTATTAATATTATACATCTATAGATAAATAAATAATGAAGTGATGTTTTATAAAGAAAAATACCGATAAGTAGTTAAATACATTTGTAGATAACTAATGCCAAATTTAATTTTGAAAATTGACAAACTAAATTTTGAAAAATTGACAAATCTAATTTCGAAAAAATTGAAAGATCAAATTCTTAAACATACATTGTAATATTCATCACAATGCATTTTGCCTGACAGAGAAGCTAACAGTAAAATAATGTCTTTAATCACATTGTGTCTAAATCTGACATAATTTATATTATAAACCATTTCCCAAAATCAGACCAGTAGATCTAGTCTGTTAAAAATGTGATACATGTAGATAACGGATTATAGTACATGACACCACTGAAAAGCAATATTTTATTTAACTTAATCTCAGTCCTGCATGAATGCCCATATACTATGACAGTCTGCAAGGTAAGCACTAGCTCGCAGTAAAAGTTGGTCTGGGCACATAACATTGTCCAAGCAACTATATATACAAGTCAATGAATCACCTTATTTTCTGAAAATGGCAAGATATGATTTTCAGATGGAGTAACTAATTATTCTCAATTCAGAGAAAAGATTTACAAAAAAATTGGATGCATCATTATTCTTGAGTTTACTTTCCACTTTTATATTTTTGGGATTACACAAATGTACTTGGACTAGAAGATATTGCCAACCACTAGTCCAACTATAATTGTACTATGCATGTATCTATATTGTGTTATTTTGTGTATGGGCAATATCTCCCCACTACGAGAGTCAGACTCAGAGCAAAAATATCTAAGAAGGTAGCTTTGGTACATCAGTATATTTTGATTAAACAAATTATGGCCATCCGAGGATGGTATTTTATAGTGTAACGATTTGCCACAGTTACAATTTGCTGCAATTAAATATCATGCGCCCCATGTTCAAATACAAACTTTTTTACCCATATTTTCAAAGTGCTGATGAAAACCTTTTTTCCATTTTATATACGTTAATTACATAAATTATTTTGAAAATTATACTAAAAACAGCTTTTAATTGAATAAAAACACATAAAAAACAACCCTTAGAAATTTTTATTACCAAAATTACATTACACTTTGTAAATAAGTTAATCATAGTTAATTATATAACCTTGAAATTAATTCTAGAATCAACTTAAATTTATTGTATAAAAACACATGAAAACAAACATATTTTATTACCAAAATTACATAACACATTGTTAACAAAGTGAAAGTTAACAAAGTGACAAAAAACTAGTAGTATCCAATTGTGATACGTGTATAAACAGAATGGACAAGGAGGACCATGCATGCTTATAAATTCATTACTTTACATTTTGTTTGTAAACTCTTTTTATATGTGTCTATATTTATAAATATAGTCTGGCAAGACACCAGTGAAAATACAGAAAATATGTTTCACTGCAATAAAAAATATTTTTTTTGCAGTGAAAATACAGAAAATGAAATAAGCATTTTATTTCATCAATATTTCACAATGTTTCATTTTTAAGTATATATATATATATATATATATATAAATATATATTTGTACGTTAAACATCAAAAGACTGTATTACTAATTAACAACCCTGAAAATGTTTGAATTGCAAAATTCTGACAATATGCACCAAGGCACTTGATGACTAAGCTTCTGTGAAACATTAAGGGTGACAACCCAGTTTTGTAGCATTGCAACGTTCTGTCAGTTGTTGTCTTTGGTAATCATACTTATGTTTAAACATGTGGGTACGGTACATTTTTTATGACATTCAACAGAATAAAAATTACATGTTTACAGTTGTTGTTCTTTTTTTAAAAAATAAATGAGATTTTCTGTATATTTTAGGAAGTTTTGGAAAGCAAATTGTTATGTAGCTTGACACCTGAAATCAAAGAAAGCCTGACAAAGAAGAAGAGATGGCTTCCTCGGGAGGTACTATTTCATTTAAGATGCATAAATCATATTCCATAGTCAATTTCTTCTTTTATTTTATACAACCACATGCTGCAGCTTCTTCCACTGTTAGGAAATGTTGCTTAAATCTCTGATATATATGAAATACAGTATAGCATGAACATTTACATGATGTTCAAGTATTAAAGTTTTATGTTATTGATCATGTACTAATTTCATGTTGTTTTTTTCTTCTCTCAAGCCATTTCTTAAAGGGACTCCTTGAGGTTTTTTTGAGATGACGAGACTTGAAATTATTTTTTTCTTAAATCAATGTTCCATTTGATATAGGTCAAAACCAATAACTTGAGTGCAAAATTTAAGTCCATTTGCTTACTTTATTTTACCAGAATAATTATTCTAATTGTAAAAATGACCCAAAATTGTAAAGCATTGCAATGTTTTTCACTCAAATTGGTCTAAGAATAGCACGAAATTAAATACTATTTTCAAATTTATTTTTAGTACATGTATATTTCTTTATTATCTTTTGCAGACCTTTCTGTATTAAATGCCCAGGCTGATCTATGAAAGAAAATTGAAATTTACTTTTTAGCTCGACTATACGAAGTATATGGAGAGCTGTCCTACTCGCCCCGGCGTCGGCGTCCGCGTCCAGATTTCAGATTAAAATTTTGGTGCAGTAAAATATTTTTCACTATAACTTTGTCATTTGTTAAGGTATCAACTTCAAACTTCAAATATATGTTCCTTACCATCAACCACATCTTATGTGACAAGGTTCATAACTCTAGCACCAATATTTTCAGATTTATCTCCCCTTGAACTTAGAATTTTCCTCAAAAAATACTATTTTTTACTGTTACTTCTTTATTTCTTAAGGGATCAACCTCATACTTCAAATATATGTACCTTATCATCATCCCCATCTTATGTGACAAGGTTCATAACTCTAGCACCAATATTTTCAGATTTATCTCCCCTTGAACTTAGAATTTTCCTTAAAAAATATTATTTTTTACTGTTACTTATTTATTTCTAAAGGGATCAACTTCATACTTCAAATATATGTACCTTATCATCATCCACATCTTATGTGACAAGGTTCATAACTCTAGCACTAATATTGCAAGAATTATCTCCCCATAAACTTAGATTTTTTTACTAGAAAAATGTTATTTTTTACTATAACTTTTTTAGTTTTAAAGGTATCTACCTGAAACTTCAAATACCTATTCCTTATAATCAATTACATTTTATGTGACAATGTTCGTAACTCTTGAAGCAATATTTACAGATTTATCTTTCTTTGAACTTAGGATTTTCTTTTAGAAATATTATAACTTCTTTACTTTTTATATGCCCGAAAGAATTTCGGACATATTATGTTATACCCCCTGGCGTCCGTCCGTCCGCACTCACAGGAGAGTAATTATGTGGCTAGAGGGACAATAGGTTCTCTTTGATGTCATTCATTCCGTAATGCTTTTATGTGGCTATTTTCTTTTGTGTGGCTAAAAAGAACAATAGAGAGAACAATAGAGTAGCCACATAATTACTGTCCTGTGAGAACGTCCGTCTGTCCGTCCGTCCGTCTGTTAGCAAATTGGTTTCCGGAGCATAACTTACGTTCCATTTGGCCCACAATATTCAAACTTCATAGGATGATTGTCCATATTGGGTAGAAGACCCCTATTGATTTTGGGGTCATAAGGTCAAAGGTCAAGGTCACTATGACCTTAAAACTGAAAACAGTTTCCAGAGCATAACTTAAGTTCCATTTGGCCTACAGTGTTCAAACTTCATAGGATGATTGTCCATGTTGGGTAGAAGACCCCTATTGATTTTGGGGTCACAAGGTCAAAGGTCAAGGTCACTTTGACCTTAAAACTGAAAACAGTTTCCGGAGCATAACTTAAGTTCCATTTGGCCTTCAGTGTTCAAACTTCATAGGATGATTGTCCATATTGGGTAGAAGACCCCTATTGATTTTGGGGTCACAAGGTCAAAGGTCAGGGTCACTATTACCTTAAAACTGAAAACAGTTTCTGGAGCATTACTTAAGTTCTATTTGGCCCACAGTGTTCAAACTTCATAGGATGATTGTCCATATTGGGTAGAAGACCCTTATTGATTTTAGGGTCACACGGTCAAAGGTCAAGGTCACTATTACTATGACATTGAAAACAGTTTCTTGAGCATAACTTAAGTTCCATTTAGCCCACAATATTCAAACTTCATAGGATGATTGTCCATATTGGGTAGAAGACCCCTATTGATTTTGGGGTCACAAGGTCAAGGTCACTGTTACCTTAAAACTGAAAACAGTTTTCGGAACATAACTTAAGTATCATTTGGCCTACTGTGTTTAAACTTCATAGTATGATTGTCCATATTGGGTATAAGACCCCTTATGATTTTGGGGTCACAAGGTCAAAGGTTAAGGTCACTATTACCTTAGAATTGAAAACAGTTTCTGGGGCATAACTTAAGTTCCATTTGGACCACAATATTGAAACTTCAAACAAAGGAGGATTGTTATTTGAAGGAAGTTATACTTTATTTAATTCCCCTGTTTTACAAATGTGTCATCTTTACTAAAAAAAAATCACTTTCGGGCATATAATGCTCCGCCTAGCGGTGCTCTTGTTAAGGTATCTACTTCAAACTTCAATATATATTTCTTATCATTACACAGATGTTGTGTGACAAGGTTCATAACTCTAGCATGACTATTTCTAGAATTATTCCCCTTGATCTTGGAATTTATGTTAACAAATGATATTTTTTTTACTATAACTTAATACATAATTATACATAATTGGTTTTTCTTTAATAGTTTTGTCCTCCTTACTGCGTCCAGTATTTTATTAGTCGAGCTTGGCTGTGACCTGTGACAGCTCTTGTTAGGTTTTGGACCTCAGTGGAGTTCTTTTAAGTTCTGAATAGATTTACTGTAAAATTGGCTTTTTATTTTTCTTGCATATTTTAAAATCTTTGTTCAAGCTTGTGAAATTTTATCTCACTAGAGCACAAAGAGCTCAGAGGTGTGCTTTTGTGATGGCAGTGTGTCTGTCTTTTGTAGTTTGTCAACTGTTGTTACTTATAATTTCTTCAAACATCATCTCCTCCACTACTGGGTGGATTTGTGGAGAACATTTTTCATACAAGTGCAGTCATGTCAGGTCAACGATTCTGACATTTCAGACTGGAGTTTGAAGTCAGACTTGGTCATTTTGACAAAGCACCAGGTTTCCAGCTCAAAGTTCAAGGTCACAAAGTTACTTGTATGTCCAAGGTCATAATATGACGATGATTAGACCATTTTGCCAGATCCATAACTTTGTCTTGGAAGTCTGTTGGCCAAGCCTTTTTACTGTGGTTATAACAACTTGAAGCTTGTCTGACACATAACTAGCAAAGGCTTAGGCCTAGTGTTTTAAGATTTGGTTTGTAGGTTGGTCATTACTTCTAGATAAGGTCATTTGGTCAAAGGTCAAGGTCACAGTGGCTTGACTACAAAATAGCTTGTGGCACTGATAACTAAATAATATTTGGCCCACAGTTCATATATTTTGTTTGGAAGTTGGCCATGACAGGACTGTCGGGGAGACCTTAACCAAGAAAAGTTTTGTTGTTATAAAATGTGTGATGTATTAAAGGTCTTAAATGTTATACAATGTATGTAAGTGTAACATATGCTGATAGTAATAACTACATTGCCATAACTAGAAACTATCAATGTACCAGTGACTATGTTTACTATCCTATTCCATACAAAATTAACTGAGTAGAAGTCTGCATGATCCACTGGCTTCCATACAGTCATGTTTCTTGACTTATTGTTTTTATTAGGGGAGCAAACATGTTTCACAGATGGTTCTTGTTTTGATCGCTTTAGTTTACTTTGAAAATATGTTCTTTATCATCTGTCACATCAAATAATATGTTCATAATTTTTGTGCCCATATTTATAAAATTAACTTGGAATTCTTTTGAAAGCTGTTATTTTTAGCTCCACTTTTCAAAGAAAGAGACAGATTCCATGTTACTGTGTCATTTTACTTTTTTGTTAATGGTCATTAGCTTCAATACTAGCAAAGCTATAACAATAAAATAATGTATTGATGCACTTAAAAGTCTTCTACAATTCCCAGTCATTTTCATGTCAAAAGATCATTGGGACATTTAATAACAAAACACAAAGTGGAATTATATCAAAGTACATTGACCAATGAATTTCAAACTTTGTATGTAGATGCACCTTGACGAGTCCTTACTGTTACATAGTAAGTTTAAATACGTTTTGAGTACAAATGAATTGGAACGAAGGTTGAAAATATATTTTTGAAAAGGATTCTACAACAGAATAACTTCCAGCCGTTTAAAACGGTCAGTTTAATCGATATTTGCTCATTTTCTGTAACATTTCAACGCCGGGTGTACGCACTATCCAGAATCAAAATCGCATTCAACGCGAAATACTGACAAAACAGGAAAGAGTTACTTCAAGACATTTTGTATATAAAAACTAGAAGTTAGGACATCTTCTTTGCAAAACAAATTACATTCATACCTTTTCTGATTTCTTCACACCACTCGTTTTTCTTCGAAATACTGGCCGTTGAAGTGTTCGCGGTATCAGAACTTTAAGGATGCGCGCGCATGGATTAACCCCCTTGAATAACTTAAGATTCCTTTGACCCTGGTAACAGGCTTCATATTTGGCATTTAGATTGGTCATAATTAGAAGATGACCCCTATTGATTTTGAGGTCACTGGGTCAAGGGCCTTTACTATATAAAGCTTGTCTGCCAAATAACTTTAAAATCCTTTGACCCACAGTCTTCATATTTAGCATGGATGTTGGTCATAACCATTAGATGACCCATATTGCTTTTGAGATCACTGGGTCAAAGATCAAGGTCCAAAGGGACCTTGATTTAAAAAGCTTGTTGGCCCAATAACCTATTTTAGAATCCTTTAACCCACCATCTTCATATTTCGCATGGAGGTTAGTCATGACCATAAGATGACAACTTTTGATTTTTAAGTCACTTGGTCAATGTCACGGGTTTTTAGTTCAAAAAGCTATTCTGCTTAATTGATTAAGAAAGCTTTGGTTAACAGTCTTTTTATTTGGTTATGAGGTTGGTTATGACTATGGAGTTTAAGGTGACTGTGTCAAAGGTCACAGGGGCTTTTACTTCAATAAGGTTGTCTGCTCAAATGCTTAGAATGCATGTCCACAGTGTATTGATTTTGACATTTTCACATTTGAAGCATATTATTATGTTCTCATATATATTCATCATAAAACATCCCAGGCAAAACTGCATGAATAGGGTGGGGTATTCAAGTCATGTAGTGGCAGTTTCAGTTTTGAGGTCAGTAGGTCAAATGTAAAGGTCACTTTGATCTTTGCCACTAAAAACATGTAGAATACACAACTTAGCAATACACTGGCTTTCTACCCACATATTTGGCAGTGATGTTGTCCGAGCTATAAATGAATAATGTTGATTCTGACAAAGTGGTATGTGGGGGTATTCACACCATGGCAGTGGCAGTTCTAGTTATATACTAAAACATTCACAAATCTTCTTTTCTAAAACCCCTTAGTCTAGAGCTTAGATTTTTGATGTGGTCATTGGTCATGACCAGTAGTTATCCCCTAATGACTTTGGTATGTTTTATTCTTAAGTCAAGATCATATTTGCATTGACCATTTAAGCCAGTAAGTAGATGACAATGACAACACAGTCATACATTTTATATAGAATGTGTATGAGTCAGAACTGATAGATGATGCTTATTGATTTGAGGTGAGTTTGTCACACAAATATTGGTTAATTTCATGGTTACAAGTGATGACCACTACAAGCTTGCCAAATGATGCCAAATCAGTAACTTCTGATGGCTTTGCACAGTTTGGCATACCATCTTAAGATTTAGTGTGGAGGTTGCTCATGATTAGTAAATGACCCCTACATATTTTTAAGTCAGTCATATGGACACATTTTTAGTTAAGCTGAGAGTGATACAAAGATAAAGGTACATTTGTTCCAATATATCAATCAACCAATCTTTTAAAAAAAAATTAGTATCTAACAAAATTAATTTAGTTTCAGCAAGTTTAAACTGAAATACACAAGCATAAGACAAGTCCTTGCTTTATATTTCTAGGGGAAGAAATCCCTCTTCAAAGAGCATGGAGTACAGTACATATGGATATAAGACATTTAGATCATAAAATTGATACAAAAGATATAAGTCAAAGCAATTTAGCATACAAAATTCAATTTGCTTTGTTTGATGAGAAAATGAAAAAGTCTCTTCCACTAAGACTCCAGACAAAAGGAATCAGTATGAAAGTACAAGAAAATGGAGAAGAATCTGTTTTAGTTGAGTTGCAGATGCAGTTACAAGCAAATGAAGCAAATGAAGTAATAGATATAGTGGAAAATGCACTTGAAGATCTTACAGTTAAAGAGGTTATATTTGAAAATGAGCAGAAATTACAGCAAGCTTTAAACTCATTAGAAAGCAATTGGAGAGATTTTCTTTTAAATGGCTTTGTAAGATTGTTCCTAGTTTATCTAGCAGATGTAGTGAAAGTGAATATGATTGGACTTGAAAGAGATGTTGCTGCTTTAGTTGAGGTTTTTGAAGATGGAAGGAATAGAAGCAAAACTCCTATTCATGAAACAGGAGATCCAGAAATATTTCATGATAAGGCAAGGAGGGTTTATGTTGCACCTCATGTCTATGATATAGACACAATTCAGTACCTACATTTATTGAACTTCAAAGAGCAATTATTCGAACATTGCAAAAATGTTGAATGTGTTGAAGGAGGTGACAATAAAACAGAATTTCAAATAGAGGGCAGCTTCAAACATGATGTTGTAGAGGCAAATGAGTATTTAACAAAATTTGTTAAATCTGTAGTCAAAAAAAGGATTTCTGTTTCTTCATCTTCATTGAAATTCCTGAAAACAGAAAGTATTACTCTACACTTTAAAGAGAAATTGAGAAAATATCCAGCTCACATACAAGTTTCTCATGAAGTTGTTGTATGGGCTCCTACACAGGAACGTTTGGAGAATGCTGAAAAACTTCTGCTAGATAGCATAAGAGAGCAAATAATCACAGGAAAAGTTGAGATCACAATGGAACTCAATGAAATTATAACAAACAGCAAGGAAAAGATACAGTTACTGGAAATTACAGATGCTGAAAGCAATGAAGGCAACAAAACTGTCTATCAGGTTGTCTATCTTGAAGAAATGTCTCATG